>NW_027411977.1:213501120-213661698 GCF_047663935.1 Musca autumnalis | reverse complement strand
TTTTTCAATAAACGTGGATTTTTTAAAGAATATTTTTTCAATAAACGTGGATTTTTTAAAGAATATTTTTTCAATAAACGTGGATTTTTTAAAGAATATTTTTTCAATAAACGTGGATTTTTTAAAGAATATTTTTTCAATAAACGTGGATTTTTTAAAGAATATTTTTTCAATAAACGTGGATTTTTTAAAGAATATTTTTTCAATAAACGTGGATTTTTTAAAGAATATTTTTTCAATAAACGTGGATTTTTTAAAGAATATTTTTTCAATAAACGTGGATTTTTTAAAGAATATTTTTTCAATAAACGTGGATTTTTTAAAGAATATTTTTTCAATAAACGTGGATTTTTTAAAGAATATTTTTTCAATAAACGTGGATTTTTTAAAGAATATTTTTTCAATAAACGTGGATTTTTTAAAGAATATTTTTTCAATAAACGTGGATTTTTTAAAGAATATTTTTTCAATAAACGTGGATTTTTTAAAGAATATTTTTTCAATAAACGTGGATTTTTTAAAGAATATTTTTTCAATAAACGTGGATTTTTTAAAGAATATTTTTTCAATAAACGTGGATTTTTTAAAGAATATTTTTTCAATAAACGTGGATTTTTTAAAGAATATTTTTTCAATAAACGTGGATTTTTTAAAGAATATTTTTTCAATAAACGTGGATTTTTTAAAGAATATTTTTTCAATAAACGTGGATTTTTTAAAGAATATTTTTTCAATAAACGTGGATTTTTTAAAGAATATTTTTTCAATAAACGTGGATTTTTTAAAGAATATTTTTTCAATAAACGTGGATTTTTTAAAGAATATTTTTTTAATAAACGTGGATTTTTTAAAGAATATTTTTTCAATAAACGTGGATTTTTTAAAGAATATTTTTTCAATAAACGTGGATTTTTTAAAGAATATTTTTTCAATAAACGTGGATTTTTTAAAGAATATTTTTTCAATAAACGTGGATTTTTTAAAGAATATTTTTTCAATAAACGTGGATTTTTTAAAGAATATTTTTTCAATAAACGTGGATTTTTTAAAGAATATTTTTTCAATAAACGTGGATTTTTTAAAGAATATTTTTTCAATAAACGTGGATTTTTTAAAGAATATTTTTTCAATAAACGTGGATTTTTTAAAGAATATTTTTTCAATAAACGTGGATTTTTTAAAGAATATTTTTTCAATAAACGTGGATTTTTTAAAGAATATTTTTTTTTTTTGTCTTTTCAAAATAGTCTGGCTTAATCCCATTTTTGTTGTTTTATTATTTTAAAACAACTAATTTATTAGCGGAAAAAGATTGGCATTGTTCGCCAAGGGGTAAGAAAAAAAAACAAAAAGTGACTTAGGGGATGGAAGATACCAAGGAACGGTCCTGTCCGCCTTTATCATGGCAAAGCCCAGAATTTATCTTGGTCCCTCTTTCATCTCCAGTGGACACTGACCTGCCCGTGGTGTCACCTGGGGAACTGCCTTTAACACCCGTTAAAGGAAGTGAGCTAACATGTGCCGCGCGTTCGCCCATAAGAACGTTAAAAACTTTGGTTTGGGCGTCGGGTTAGTAACCCTCCCCTAGAAAAAACAACCTACTATGAAAAAAACGAAAGAAAAGAATAATAAATCCCTCAAAAGCTGACGACCCCCGCAAATGTTTAAAGGACCATGATCTGCGAATCTGCACCTGGAATATTCGCACTCTTTATAGAGAAGGTGCAATTAACGCATTGGCAGATGTACTTGAAAAGTACAAGGCCGATATTACTGCCATACAGGAAATACGATGGATTGGGAAAGGCGTCACAACAACACCTAAAGGTGACGCACTGTATTACAGCTGCCATGACACAAGGCATGAGTTTGGTTGCAGATTTGTAGTTGGTCGGAGGTTAAAACATCTGGTCTCCAGCTTTACCCCAGTGAATGAAAGACTCGCTGCAATTCGATTAAAAGCAAAATTCTTCAACATCAGCTTTAGTTGCGCTCATGCTCCCACTGAGGACAAGGACAAACAGACCAAAGATATATTTTACGAGCTCTTAGAAGAAACCTATGACCTTTGCCCTGCCCATGACATTAAAATTATACTAGGCGATTTTAATGCCAAAATTAGAAAGGAGAATATCTTTGGCCCAACAGTGGGGAAATTCAGTCTCCACAGCGAAACATCTGACAATGGTATTAGGCTGATGGACAGCTGCAAGAAACATGGTAGTTAGCAGTACCAGATTTAAGCATCTCGATATTTATAAGGGCACCTGGCTATCGCCAGATCAAAGAACAAGAAATCAAATTGATCACGTTGTGATAGATGGAAGACATGCATCAAGCGTGTTGGATGTACGATCGTTCCGAGGTGCAAACATGGACTCTGACTACTACCTTGTTGCAGCAAAGGTACGTACCAGATTAAACGTAGCAAACAAAGTGCGAACAGACACAACACGGATGCTGGACATCGATAGGCTGCAAACACAACAGATAGCCACAGCATATTCCACTCAACTGGCTCAACTGCTTAATCAAAGCACTCCTCGTCCCGATAACATATCAGGGCAATGGCAAAACATTGCCCACTCCATGCAAACAGCCGCAAAATCAGTACTTGGATACCAGAGACCTACACCAAGGAATTAATGGTATGACCAGGAGTGTCGTGCTGCTACCGAAGAGAAAAATGCGGCATATAGGGCTACTTTACAATCAGTAGCAACGCGTAGCGCACGAGGGAGGTATCGGGAGAAAAGGAGAGAGGAAAAACGTCTTTTCCGCAGGAAAAAGAGAGAGATAGGAAAGCGGGAGTGTGAACAAATCGAGATGTACAGGAGACAGAATGAAGCCCGAAAATTCTATCAAAGAGTGAAAAATCAAACTGATGGCTTTGGAACTGGCACATCCTCCTATAGAGACCAGCAAGGTAATCTGGTAACTGATACAGATAGTGTGCTAAGGATATGGAAAGAGCATGTCTCCAAACTCTATCCAATAGTAGCGAAGTCGAGGAAGATACCAAATATCCAATCCCAGAAGATGGTATTGAATGTATACCACCCGGCCAAGATGAGGTAAAGACAGCAATAAACCGGCTGAAGAATAATAAGGCAGCAGGAGCTGATGACCTACCAGCCGAGCTGTTTAAAACCGGAGGCGACACGCTGATAAGGTGTATGCATCAGCTAGTTAGCTCCATCTGGCAGGAAGAAAGCGTACCCGACGATTGGAACCTGAGCATCCTGTATCCCGTCCATAAGAAAGGAGATACGACTTTATGCTCCAACTATAGGGGCATAGTCTTCTCCCTATCGCCTTCAAGATAGTGTCAGGGATATTGTGCGAACGACTAAAGCCCGTGGTCAATGAAATAATTGGATCTTACCAATGCGGCTTTTGACCTGGCAAGTCCATCTTCGACAGATACTTGCCCTGCTGCAAATTCTGGAGAAGACCCAAGAGATGCAGATCGACAGCTACCACCAATTATAAAGCCGCCTTCGATAGCCCGCTACGTTCAAAGGCATTCCAAGCAATGTCTGAATTTGGTATCCCCGCAAAGCTCATTCGGCTTTGTAAAATGACTCTAACTGACACAAGATCTTCAGTTAAAATAGGAAAGAACCTGTCCAAAGAGTTTTGTACGAAAAGAGGTTTCAGACAAGGAGACAGCCTTTCGTGTGATCTTTTCAACATTCTGCTAGAAAAGGTTATACGAGAGGCAAACATCAAAAGAAGTGGCACAATCTACACCAATAGCCACATGTTACTTGCTTATGCTGATGATATAGACATCATGGGACGATCAGTAAAAGAAGTAACCGATACCTTTATGAAGGTCGAAGGAGAATCTGCTAAAGTGGGTCTGGCGTTAAACGGCGAGAAGACCAAGTTGATGGTGTCGACGCGCAATGCGTCCATCGAGATCGGACCAACTGTTGAAGTTGGTTCCTATAATTTTGAGGTAGTAAAAGACTTCGTATACCTCGGCACAGTCGTAAACACAACAAACGACATCAGTTGTGAAATAAAAAGAAGAATTGTATTGGCCAACAGATGTTACTTTGGCTTAAGTAAGCACTTCAAAAACAAAACCACAACTCGTCAAACATAAATAACGCTCTACAAAACACTGATACTACCCGTGCTGGTGTATGGTCCCGAAGCCAGGGTACTTGCGCAAGCAGATAAGGCAGTGCTTGGCGTGCTTGAGAGAAAATATCTTCGAAAGATCTACGGACCGATCTGCGTTGACGTTGAATATCGACGTCATATGAACCACGAGCTGTATCTGCTATACAACGACATCAATATAGTTAAACAAAATAGACAAATATTGTAGCTAAAATTCAAATGTCAAATTACAGCTAATTCGGTTAAAAACTGTAGCAAAAATTCTCAAAATACCGAACATTTGGGAGGTACCGTTATATGGGGGCTATACCAAAACATGAACCTATGTTGACGATGTTTGGTGGAGATGTTTCATGACCACTGAGAACCTCAAATGGCAAATTACAGCTAGTTCGGTTAAAAATTTTAGCTAAAATTCTCAAAATACTGAAAATCGGTAGGTACCGATATATGGGGGCTATTCCAAAACATGGACCTATGTTGACGATGTTTCGTGGAGATGTTTAATGACCACTGAGAACCTCAAATGGCAAATTACAGCTAGTTCGGTTAAAAATTGTAACTAAAATGCTCAAAATACCGAAAATAGGGAGGTACGGTTATAAGGGGGCCATACCAAAACATGGACCTATGTTGACGATCTTTGGTGGAGATGTTTTATGACCACTGAGAACCTCAAATGTCAAATTGCAGATAGTTCGGTTACAAATTGTGGCTAAAATTCTCAAAATACCGAAAATCGGGAGGTACCGCTATATGGGGGCTATACCAAAACATGGACCTATGTTGACGATGTTTGGTGGAGATATTTCATGACCACTGAGAACCTCAAACGTCAAATTGCAGATAGTTCGGTTAAAAATTGTGGCTAAAATTCTCAAAATACCGAAAATCGGGAGGTACCGTTATATGGGGATTGTACCAAAACATGGTCCTATGCCCATATCCTTTGGGATATAAGTTTGCTGATCACTAAGAACCCTAAGTGCCAAATTATAGCCAATTCGGTCTGCAAATGTGGCGAAGAACGTCAAAATACCTCAAATCCGGAGGTACCGTTATATGGGGGCTATACCAAAGTGTGGACCGATAGAGCCCATCTTCGAACTTGACCTGCCTATGGAAAAAAGACCCTCGGGTGCAAAATTTCAGGACTCTATCTCAATTATTGCGGACGCTAGAGTGATTACAACAGACGGACGGAAAGATGGACAGACGGGCAGACGGACATGGCTAGATCGTCTTAGAATTTTATCCTGATCAAGAATATATATACTTTATAGGGTCGCAAGTGATTAGTTCGATGTGTTACAAACGGAATGACAAACTTAATATACCCTCCATACTATGGTGGAGGGTATAAAAATCAGTAGGAATCAGAAGCTCAACTACAAAAAATTAATTAAGTACCTCAACCATATAAAAATATGTTCACCAGCTGAGCTATTGAAAATAGATTTACTAGATCAGCGACAGGTAAATGTGGAATGAAGGTTCACTTGTTCGCCTATGTGTTCGCCTATGGGTTCAAGCTCAGTGAAAATATGCTCACTAAATTGGCAAAATAAATGGTTTTTAGATATGGAAAGTAGCTTCCCTAGATCACTTATGGGAATAAGATTCACTAGTTTACTCATAGGAAGTAGGTTTATTAGCTCTTCTAGTGAAAATAAGCTTACCAAAGTCAGTAGATCTGCTATAAAAATACTTTAACTAGTTCATCGATAAAAAGTGGGTCCCATTGGACATTGGCAGAGTTTTATGCAATTTTAATATATTTTTTTTTAAATTTTTTACTTTACATTTTTAGATTTAAGATACCGATATTTACAAAATTTTCGTAAATTTTTGGCAGCTTATTCACTTCACTTCTGTCAACAAATGTAAATTTCCCATAAGTTCTTTGCTTTTGCTGCGCGGTATATATGTAAATACGGTAACATCATATTGAGAGTTGGGTAAAAATTTCGGAATTCGTAAATCTTCCAAATTGAGACCAATCCATGTATAATTACCCTGAAAATCAAGACAAGAAATAATTATTAATTTCCATAATATGTTTCTTTTTTTAATTACAACAACACTTTACCGGTGGTATTGGACACTTTCTTGGAAATTGACTATTTGCCAACGATTTCTTAAGAAACGGCAATAGAAATCCCGAAAATCTTGCATTACTTTTGGTTATTATATCACAACCTTTAAATTCAACTTGAAACGTGGGGGGTGAACGTTGCGAGACTTTTTGGTTTGGTGTTTTTAATTTCATCGTAACCAATATAGTCAGATTTGAAGGCAAGATATCGACAACTTGTAAAAATATATCTGCAATATGATTATCCTTACGGATATCCAAACGATAGTCACGAACATATAATTTATTCGTTTGAGTCTCTGCCTTTAGAAATCGAATAGTTTTATAATTTATTGTTTTCTGCAGGAAAAAAAAACAAAAATAAATAAATATAAAAATAAGTGTTTGAAAGCCTAAGTAGTTGTATTTTGACAGTACCTTTGAATCGGTGATAAGCATCAAAGTCATCAGTATTACAGTTAGTAATAATAATCGGTACATTTCATTTAATTCGCACTAAAGGAAACGTTGGAATATCGAAATATAAAAATTTGTTTTGGTGACAAAATAAAAAAATAACTTGAAAAAATTAATTATATACCCTCACGTATATATATATATTATCGAATATATCATACAAATATGGGTCATTACCAATAATTACTTAATTTTTGTTGAAAACAAAATTAAAATCTCATGAATATTCAAACCATGTTTGCACACTTAAATAAATTAGATTTTGTTAATTAGGTGTGTCCAGGGAACTGGTAAAAAATCTCATTACCAAATAATGCAATAATAATTACTTTTTTCAGTAGACCTAACTGCTTATAAACCATCCTACTTTGGTAAAATATTGAGGCCACAACCTTAAAAATACGAAAATCGGGAGGCAACGCTCTATAGCGACTATATGAAGGCAGGTCCACCGACAAATTTTAGGACCAGAAACTTCAAAATACCAAAAATAGGGAGGTACCGTTCTACGGGGGCTATATGAAGACGTGGACCTATACTGAAGAATTTATGGTGGAATGTTTTTTACCCCCATCGAAGACTAAAGATCAAATGTCAGCCAATTATGTGGGATATTGAGGCCATAACCTTCAAAATACCGAAAATCGGAAGGTACCGTTTAGAGGCTATTTGAAAGGCGTGGACATGTACCGAAACATTTTTGGGAGAAAGTTTTTTAGGCCCAAAGAAGACCAAATACAATATAGAAACCTTATCGGTGGGATATTGAGGTCAAAAACCTTCAGAATACCGAATATCGGGAGGTACCGTAATATGGGGGTTATTTGAAAGCGTGAGCCAATACCGACAAATTTTGAGTGGAAATTGTTACACTCCCAACGAAGAGTAACCACCAAGTTTCAGCCTTTTCGGTTGGATATTGTGGCCATAACCGTGAGAATACCAAAAATCTGGAGGTACCGTTCTGTGGGGCTATTTGAAAGCGTGAACCAATACCGACAAGTTTCAGCTGAAACGTTTTATACCCCCAGTGAAGACTAAATTCCAAATTTTAGCCATTTTTGTGGCATATTGAGGACACAACCTTCAAAATACCAAAAATTGTGAGGTACCGTTCTATGGGGGCTATATAAAGGCGTGGACATATACCGATAAATTTTAGGTGAAATATTTTATACTCCCAACGAAGACTAAATACCAAATTAATAAGCCTAAAACCTTGAAAATCCGGAAAATCGGACGTCTCCGTTATATGGGGACTGTATGAAAACGTAAACCTACACCGATAAATTTCAGATTGAAAGTTTTATACCCCCAACAAAGACTCTATACCAAATTTAAGCCATTGTGGTGGGATATTGAGGATATGAGGGCAATATCAAAACGTGGATCGATATAAGTCATTTTCAATACCAAACATCTTAGTAGTAATAGAAACTTCTGCAGTAAATTATAAGGCTCTATCTTAAATACTGCGAGCTGTATTTTGATTTCAACAGATGCACGGACAGATGGAAATGATTGTATCGACTTAGAACTTTGAACACCTGAACGTGGAACAAATCTTCTTTAAAAAATCACGTCTTGAAAAAATATTCTTTAAAAAATCACGTCTTAAAAAATATTCTTTAAAAAATCCACATCTTGAAAAAACATTCTTTAAAAAATCACGCCTTGTAAAAGTATTATTTAAAAATACCTCGTCCTGAGAAAATATTCCTTAAAAAGTCCACGTCTGTTGGAAAAAATATTCTTTAAAAAATCTACGTCTATTGGAAAAAATATTCTTTAAAAAATACACGTCTGTTGGAAAAAATATTCTTTAAAAAATCTACGTCTATTGGAAAAAATATTCTTTAAAAAATACACGTCTGTTGGAAAAAATATTCTTTAAAAAATCAACGTCTGTTGGAAAAAATATTTTTTAAAAAATCCACGTCTGTTGGAAAAAATATTCTTTAAAAGATCCACGTCTGTTGGAAAAAATATTTTTTAAAAAATCCACGTCTGTTGGAAAAAATATTCTTTAAAAGATCCACGTCTGTTGGAAAAAATATTCTTTAAAAAATCCACGTCTGTTGGAAAAAATATTTTTTAAAAAATCCACGTCTGTTGGAAAAAATATTCTTTAAAAGATCCACGTCTGTTGGAAAAAATATTCTTTAAAAAATCCACGTCTTGGAAAAAATATTCTTTAAAAAATCCACGTCTGTTGGAAAAAATATTCTTTAAAAAATCCACGTCTGTTGGAAAAAATATTCTTTAAAAAATCCACGTCTGTTGGAAAAAATATTCTTTAAAAAATCCACGTCTGTTGGAAAAAATATTCTATAAAAAATCCACGTCTGTTGGAAAAAATATTCTTTAAAGAATCCACGTCTTGAAAAAATATTCTTTAAAAAAATCCACGTCTTGAAAAAATATTCTTTAAAAAATCCACGTCTTGAAAAAATATTCTTGAAAAAGTCCACGTCTTTTGGAATAAATATTCTAAATATATATTCTAAATAAATATTCTAAATAAATAATCGTGGATTTTTTTAAGAATATTTTTCAAGACGTGGATTTTTTAAAGAATATTTTTTCAAGACGTGGTTTTTTATAGAATATTTTTTCAAGACGTGGTTTTTTTATAGAATATTTTTTCAAGACGTGGATTTTTTAAATAAAAATTTTTTTAGGACGTGGTTTTTTTAAAAATGTTTTTTTCAAGACGTAAATTTGTTTAGATAATATTTTTCAAGATGTGGACTTTTTAGATAATATTTTTTAATACGTGGATTTTTTAAATAATTTTTTTTTTAAGACGTGGATTTTTTTTTTAATAATGTTTTTGTCAAGACGAAAATTTTTTTTAGATAATATTTTTCAAGACGTGGATTTTTTAGATAATATTTTTCAAGACGTGGATTTTTTTAACTAATATTTTTTCAAAGCGTTGATTTTTTAAAGAATTTTTTTCATTACGAATTTAGGGAATTTTTTATTTTTAAAATTACATATAAATTTGTATATTTCTTTATTTATTTCACTTCTATCAATATATGTAGATTGCACACAAGTTCATTACTCGTTCCTTGAGGAATATACGTAAAAACTGTAACATCATATTGCGAGGTAGGTATGAATTGCGGAATTCTTAAATCTTTTAAATTGAAACCAATCAACGAGTAATTACCCTGAAAATCAATACAAAAATATTTGTTTTCATTCCCATAAGGTTTTTTCATAAATTCATAAACACTTTACCGGTGATGCTGGACATTTTTTTGGAAATTTGCAATAGAAATCCCGAAAATCTTCCATTATTTTTGGTAAGTAGATCACAACTTTTAAATTCAACTTGAAACAGGGTGCGTTGTGGGCCTTTTTGGACTAATGTTTTTAATTTCAGCATAACCGACATGGTTAGATTTGTGGGCAGGATATCAACAAGTTTAAAAAAAATATCCACAGTTTGATTACCCTTACGGATATCGAAACGATAGTCACGAGCATATAATTTATTTACATCTGTCTCTGCCTTAAGAAACCGAACAGTCCTATAATTTTCAGTTCTCTGTAGAAAAAAAATTGAAAAAAAGTTATGAAATTATTTATTTATAATTTGACAGTACCTTGAACTCGGCGAAAAGCAACGCCATCATCAGTATTAAGATTAGTAAGAAAAATCTATACAGTATATACATTTTGACGAACTAAACGGCAACATTTGAGTGTTGAAATATTAAATTTTTTGTAAAACAAAAATATTTCAAAATTAATTATGTACCCCTGTATATCTATTAGAATATACCGGAAAATAGTGGGTAACTTCATTTCTGAGCCTAACGGAAATACATTAAAAAGCCATTAGTGATAAAATAAGGTTAATTAGTATTGAATGAAGTGGACAAAGCAGCTTACATATTTCGATTACACCAAATAGATGCAGAGATATTTGTCATTACAACAAAAAAGTTTCAAAATATTAAAACTGGGATAGTTTACCGCATATTGTTATAAGTCTGATATTTGACCCTGATCATGATCATCATCATCACGTTTTGTATTAATTTACAGCTCAGAAAGTCTACTTTCATTATCAATTTCTCCCCTTAGAATATGTGACCCCCATCAAAACCCAAAGTTCTGTGCTTATCAAAATTTCGTCTTGTAGCGTTATTATTAGGTTTAGATGGACAAAAGGACACGAGATAGACGACCTATAGTTCCTTTTAGGGCAATACATAGAAGCACTTTCTAAGTCGATTTATGCATAACCGTCCGCCCGCCCGTTCGCATCTTAATAGTCGCATCTATTGTCCGATTCCGATGAAAATTGGGAATATCATTTTGTTAGCCGTATGAAGAATGCAATTGCAATTGCGTGTTTTTTTAATATTTTTTCAATAATCGTGGATTTTTTAAAAAATATTTTTCCAATAATCGTGGATTTTTTAAAAAAATATTTTTTCAATAATCGTGGATTTTTTTAAAAATATTTTTTCACCAATCGCGGATTTTCTAAAAAATATATGTTGGCGTGATACCACTGACCGTCGATAGCTCAGGGATGAAAAGAGAAGAAATAAAAAGACAAACACGAGTGTATAAGTTTCAAATATATTTTCGGTTTATTGTTGGTATAGGGTTTCTGCGATTGAGAAACATTACCTTTTGTATGTGAAGCTACGAAACGATATTGCAATAGGAGTGTGACTCCTTCGAAAGTTAAATAGCAAGTGAAGTTGCAGGTGGGCAGAATAACGTTCACAAGGCCGTGACATCAACTACGACTGCAGCATTGGAAAGCGCCCCTCTGCATCCGAACTGAGCGAATGTGACTTTTAGGAGAGAGTGTGGGAAAGAATGAATATTCTCTCCCAGCATCCGAACCAGGCGAATATGACTCCTAAAAGAAAGGCAGAGAAGATTTCCCCATTGAGCTCGAAAGAGCGGCCAATTAATGCGGTTAATTGTAATACTGCAGAAGGGGAAACAAAGTATCGAACGTATACATTGGCGTAACCAATGTATCGAACTTATACATTAGCCGCCCACCTTGACGCGCTATCTGCAAGGCAACATGGTTAGACTAAATTCGCGAGCAAACTTAAACTAGAGTTAGTAGATTATACGGTGTGATTTGATTTAGAGGTACGTAAATACAGTTTCAATTGAGCATTTGAAATTTTACAAGTGAGTGCGAGTTTTCGATTTACTAAACAACGATTTTGTTAAAATGGTTCGCTTTAATCGTCTATGTAAGTCTAATATGAGGTATTGGGCCGGTAACGATATAACCGAATATAGTTTTCTGAGCCACCAGCGAATTCAAAACAATGTGAGGTGACTCAGCCGACAAAATTTTGGAATATAAATCTTCGCCCAATAGCAAATCTATCGGCTTGTCATCGCATGTATCTGCAAGACCGAGGTGAGATAATTTAGAACGCAGATTCGAAATTGATGACAACGACGACAAGTTTTTCGGAATGTTAGGTAAGACTAACACATTAGCGTTTAGGATACTTTCCGAATTCTTAGGCGATGAAAGATTCACCGAACAAATTTCTTTCGATGTACTATTAGTATTTACACCAGGCAGAGTGGTATGACTTGGTCGAGAAGGCAATCCGATTGTTTTTTGTAGTCTCTTTGTGACAAAAGAGACTTTGGACGAGGGATCAATTATTGCTCGAACGGCATAATTTCTGTGATTGTGAACGACATTTACAATCGCAGTTCCCAAGAGCACATCCCTATTTTGTGTTGTGTGCAGAACATGACGATTATCGAAACTAGGATTCGAACTCTGTTTGGAAGTTATGCGAATAGAAGCGGAGTTCGAATTAATAGACGAACGTGATAATTTTGGCAAGGATCTTGACGATGTTTTACTATTTTTACTACGATGGAGTAGCGTGTGATGTCTACCTTTGCAGACAGAACAATTATGTTTACTATTGCATTTTTTAACTGGGTGTCCATTCGAAAGACAGTTAATGCAAAGCCCATGTTGTTTAACAAAGAAAAATCTGTTCTCAAACGAAAGTTTTAGAAACCGAGAACAGTTTCGAAGTAGGTGTTCGTGAGTTGAGCACATCCGACATGCATGATTCAACGAAGATTTCAGTTTAGATGAGCTAGTTTTATAATTTCGACGACTAATTGGAGAGGATGATTTTAGCGGAGATCGACAATTTTGCGAATATGATGTTTTGGGATTTTCCATAGCAGTAAAGTTTTCTATGCACAACAAAGTTTGTATTCTATCTGTTAGGAACGAATCTAATTGTTTCCATGTCGAAAGAGACGACTTCTCTTTGACACTTTGTTCCCACAGAGCGATTGTATGTTGAGGAAGACGATGCAAGCAAAGATGAACAAGAATTGGATCCCAATGATCCGTTACAACGTCGTAAACAGACATAGCGGAAATACAACTATTTATTCCGCGCTGAAGAACTTTTAGGCCAGAGATCGATTCTTTTTCTATTGTTGGAAGGCCGAAAAGAAGATTGAGGTGATTATGTACGAGGATACGTTTATTATCATACACATCCTCCAACGCCTTCCAAGCTAATTCAAAACTACGATGGGTGAGTGGAAATTTCGAAACAATTTCTCGAGCCTCACCGCTGGTTTTTTGAACCAAGTGACATAATTTCTCAATGTCACTCAAGCGAGAATTTTTGATAAAAATTGTACTAAAAAGATCTCGAAAGGTTGGCCATGAAATGAAATCTCCACTAAAGACTTCGATGTCGATAGGAGGCAAAACTAAATTGTGAGAAGGTGGATCGATATGAGGGAGACGACTAATGGAGTGTGGTTGGGTTGAAATCGATGATGCGAGTGATTCGCTTGGATGTAAAGGAGAAGTTTGGCTTTCTTTACAATTATTTGACACAAAGGATTTTGTGTTCAAACAAGTCGATGGGGGAACAGACGTACTCACTGGGAGTTCCTCCGAAGGTGAAAGTGGTTGAGGAACCATTGGTGGACTGTTTTGTGGAGTTGGTCCATTCAATGATGGAGAAGACTTGGACGATTTTAACTTGTCTAGCTTCTGGTTTATTGCCGAAAGGCAATGTTGATAAGCCCGAAAGGATCTGTCGTATTTACCCTCGACGACATTTTTGTCAGAGGGTTGAGGACTCTGTGATGTCGCCAGATGGTCAAGACACTTCTGATGAGTGCTTTTGAATGTTGTCCATAATTGATTAAGCTCGGAACCGTATATTTCGAGATTAAATACGGTGTGCTTATCAGGATTTAGTCGTTCGAAATACGCATCAAATTTAATAAGAGCGTCGGCAGCTCGAATGAAACGCACGAGGGGAGTTATGGACATAATTGCAACAAATTTAGAGAATGGGGACGAAAGAGGGAAACGAATCAGTTCCAAAAAGGTATGTGGGCTCAGAAGTTTAGGACAAGACTAACGAGTCCAAGCGTCGCAAATTTAGAAAAGCGATAACTATGGAAATACTTGAAGCGAAATTCAAACTATAAAAAATGCGAATACTACTAATTGGGGAAAGAAAAAACCAAGGAAGTACAAACGAGTGTGAATACTCAACCAATGAAAGGGTCGAAAACTATTCTAATTTGCGACAATGAAATATAAAATGCAAAATGCCACCAGTAGAGTGCGCGAGTAGACAGCAAAGTTCCAAGAAGGATAAGAAATTGAACACAAGTTCCGAACTGGGACAATTTGCCGACTAGAGAATATAGAAATTATCGATAAGAATGACGACAGATATGTAATTCCCAACTGAGAATTTAGAGCAAGCAACGAAAGACAAGAAGAAAATGTCCAAAAATTGCAAATTTTGCCAAATGTTGTACCCAAACCTAGTTTGCAGGGTGTAGGGTACAATGAACAAGACGTCAAGCAGCAGGTAAAATTAGAAAAATTTTTAATTTGACAGATTTTTTAGATTTATTTGCTTCGATCAATGAGAAAATGTACCAGTACCGACTGTAGGGTACACGATTTTTGAATGCAAGATTTTTTTTCAAAAACGACTAATTTGCATAAACAATATCGATAAATAATATCAATATTAGTTGCAATTCAACCAAATTTAATATAATTATATTTATAAATTGCAAAAAATGCCGAAAGTAGGGTGCCTTAACCGAAGATAAACAACAACAAATGGTATTGTAGCACCACACGAATTAAAAAGCGAAAAAAATCTAATCGAAAATATTCAACAAAAAATATAAGAAAAAAATAAATATTTTGAGACGATATGTCCCACTGTGCGATTGTCGACTACGAATACCCGCACAAAACGTAATAAAACACAAGCAGAGAAATGGCTCTGTGTGGGCAGCGAAGCTCCCACTCAAGTACCGACGCTACAAACGATCAAGCAGTGATCGACAGAACTTTGTTGGTATGTTTACAATGTAATCTAACCGACGCTTTATAATTGTGCGTGGAAAGATGTACGTTGTTATTGCAATTAGAATGCAAATTCTCAAATAGGAAGATCAATACTTCCAGGAGAATAAAAACGAATGCGTTTGGTTGGTGAAGAACGATCTATACAACAAATAAACCAAAGGTGCGAGAATGAGTGTTGTTATTGCAAATTTGGAAATGCAAATTTTCAAAGTGTTTTTAGTAAAACGAGGAGAATAACAACACGTCAAATATTTTTTGGTTGGAGAGGATTATAACAACAAAATAAACCAAACGAAAATGTGGGTGGGTTGTTATGTCAATTTGCCAATGCAAATTCTCAACTAAAGGGCTTCGTTAGAAAAGACCTTGGGGAATAACAACAACAATAACAACTAATAGAAGAGATCGATAGTGTAAATTGGGTTAGAAACGAGATTTCAAAAATGATTGGACGAAAGCGATGTGGTTATTTCTCACTGCTGGCTGTAGATATCAACGAGGAAGCGGAGGGGGGGTGCAAGAAGCCTTTGAGTGAGAAATAAAACGAACGAAACCGATAGCGGATAATTGTAGTGAAATTGTTGTAATTATTTCTCTAAAAGGGTTCTTAGAAAACAGAACCAAACGAGAAAAGTAGAAAACAACAAATTCGAAGGAACAGCACTGCTAGAACTGATCTTTGGAAAGATCAACGACGAAGGAAATTTGTTATTGTGTTTATTATTAAAGTGTTTTATTTTCGAAAATAGAACCGAAATAATAAAGGGACAACAACAAATTGAAATAAGCAGTACTGTTGGCGAGGATCACTACAATTACTGCTACGACTAAGTAAGTGGACTGTATATAATTTGAAGCAATGGACAATTTTACAAGGCGACCAATGCGCGATGTAGCGAACAATTTTAAACCGAAAAATATTTTCTCGTGTGATTACGAATTAAACAAAACAACACTCGCGGGTTTGCTCAATTTTTACACAGAAACTGATTTACGTACCTGTGTTTTGTTGATGGAAATGAGAGATGATGTTGTGATGACGATAGCAAATTGTTGTAAGGACAACAACAACGAATTTAAGTATCCAAAATTCTTCTCTCCTTAAACAAACGTAATTTGTTCAGCGGGCAACAACAAATGGCTTCGACTGGAACAGATCCGGCTCGATTGGATCAAAATGTTGGCGTGATACCACTGACCGTCGATAGCTCAGGGATGAAAAGAGAAGAAATAAAAAGACAAACACGAGTGTATAAGTTTCAAATATATTTTCGGTTTATTGTTGGTATAGGGTTTCTGCGATTGAGAAACATTACCTTTTGTATGTGAAGCTACGAAACGATATTGCAATAGGAGTGTGACTCCTTCGAAAGTTAAATAGCAAGTGAAGTTGCAGGTGGGCAGAATAACGTTCACAAGGCCGTGACATCAACTACGACTGCAGCATTGGAAAGCGCCCCTCTGCATCCGAACTGAGCGAATGTGACTTTTAGGAGAGAGTGTGGGAAAGAATGAATATTCTCTCCCAGCATCCGAACCAGGCGAATATGACTCCTAAAAGAAAGGCAGAGAAGATTTCCCCATTGAGCTCGAAAGAGCGGCCAATTAATGCGGTTAATTGTAATACTGCAGAAGGGGAAACAAAGTATCGAACGTATACATTGGCGTAACCAATGTATCGAACTTATACATTAGCCGCCCACCTTGACGCGCTATCTGCAAGGCAACATGGTTAGACTAAATTCGCGAGCAAACTTAAACTAGAGTTAGTAGATTATACGGTGTGATTTGATTTAGAGGTACGTAAATACAGTTTCAATTGAGCATTTGAAATTTTACAAGTGAGTGCGAGTTTTCGATTTACTAAACAACGATTTTGTTAAAATGGTTCGCTTTAATCGTCTATGTAAGTCTAATATGAGGTATTGGGCCGGTAACGATATAACCGAATATAGTTTTCTGAGCCACCAGCGAATTCAAAACAATGTGAGGTGACTCAGCCGACAAAATTTTGGAATATAAATCTTCGCCCAATAGCAAATCTATCGGCTTGTCATCGCATGTATCTGCAAGACCGAGGTGAGATAATTTAGAACGCAGATTCGAAATTGATGACAACGACGACAAGTTTTTCGGAATGTTAGGTAAGACTAACACATTAGCGTTTAGGATACTTTCCGAATTCTTAGGCGATGAAAGATTCACCGAACAAATTTCTTTCGATGTACTATTAGTATTTACACCAGGCAGAGTGGTATGACTTGGTCGAGAAGGCAATCCGATTGTTTTTTGTAGTCTCTTTGTGACAAAAGAGACTTTGGACGAGGGATCAATTATTGCTCGAACGGCATAATTTCTGTGATTGTGAACGACATTTACAATCGCAGTTCCCAAGAGCACATCCCTATTTTGTGTTGTGTGCAGAACATGACGATTATCGAAACTAGGATTCGAACTCTGTTTGGAAGTTATGCGAATAGAAGCGGAGTTCGAATTAATAGACGAACGTGATAATTTTGGCAAGGATCTTGACGATGTTTTACTATTTTTACTACGATGGAGTAGCGTGTGATGTCTACCTTTGCAGACAGAACAATTATGTTTACTATTGCATTTTTTAACTGGGTGTCCATTCGAAAGACAGTTAATGCAAAGCCCATGTTGTTTAACAAAGAAAAATCTGTTCTCAAACGAAAGTTTTAGAAACCGAGAACAGTTTCGAAGTAGGTGTTCGTGAGTTGAGCACATCCGACATGCATGATTCAACGAAGATTTCAGTTTAGATGAGCTAGTTTTATAATTTCGACGACTAATTGGAGAGGATGATTTTAGCGGAGATCGACAATTTTGCGAATATGATGTTTTGGGATTTTCCATAGCAGTAAAGTTTTCTATGCACAACAAAGTTTGTATTCTATCTGTTAGGAACGAATCTAATTGTTTCCATGTCGAAAGAGACGACTTCTCTTTGACACTTTGTTCCCACAGAGCGATTGTATGTTGAGGAAGACGATGCAAGCAAAGATGAACAAGAATTGGATCCCAATGATCCGTTACAACGTCGTAAACAGACATAGCGGAAATACAACTATTTATTCCGCGCTGAAGAACTTTTAGGCCAGAGATCGATTCTTTTTCTATTGTTGGAAGGCCGAAAAGAAGATTGAGGTGATTATGTACGAGGATACGTTTATTATCATACACATCCTCCAACGCCTTCCAAGCTAATTCAAAACTACGATGGGTGAGTGGAAATTTCGAAACAATTTCTCGAGCCTCACCGCTGGTTTTTTGAACCAAGTGACATAATTTCTCAATGTCACTCAAGCGAGAATTTTTGATAAAAATTGTACTAAAAAGATCTCGAAAGGTTGGCCATGAAATGAAATCTCCACTAAAGACTTCGATGTCGATAGGAGGCAAAACTAAATTGTGAGAAGGTGGATCGATATGAGGGAGACGACTAATGGAGTGTGGTTGGGTTGAAATCGATGATGCGAGTGATTCGCTTGGATGTAAAGGAGAAGTTTGGCTTTCTTTACAATTATTTGACACAAAGGATTTTGTGTTCAAACAAGTCGATGGGGGAACAGACGTACTCACTGGGAGTTCCTCCGAAGGTGAAAGTGGTTGAGGAACCATTGGTGGACTGTTTTGTGGAGTTGGTCCATTCAATGATGGAGAAGACTTGGACGATTTTAACTTGTCTAGCTTCTGGTTTATTGCCGAAAGGCAATGTTGATAAGCCCGAAAGGATCTGTCGTATTTACCCTCGACGACATTTTTGTCAGAGGGTTGAGGACTCTGTGATGTCGCCAGATGGTCAAGACACTTCTGATGAGTGCTTTTGAATGTTGTCCATAATTGATTAAGCTCGGAACCGTATATTTCGAGATTAAATACGGTGTGCTTATCAGGATTTAGTCGTTCGAAATACGCATCAAATTTAATAAGAGCGTCGGCAGCTCGAATGAAACGCACGAGGGGAGTTATGGACATAATTGCAACAAATTTAGAGAATGGGGACGAAAGAGGGAAACGAATCAGTTCCAAAAAGGTATGTGGGCTCAGAAGTTTAGGACAAGACTAACGAGTCCAAGCGTCGCAAATTTAGAAAAGCGATAACTATGGAAATACTTGAAGCGAAATTCAAACTATAAAAAATGCGAATACTACTAATTGGGGAAAGAAAAAACCAAGGAAGTACAAACGAGTGTGAATACTCAACCAATGAAAGGGTCGAAAACTATTCTAATTTGCGACAATGAAATATAAAATGCAAAATGCCACCAGTAGAGTGCGCGAGTAGACAGCAAAGTTCCAAGAAGGATAAGAAATTGAACACAAGTTCCGAACTGGGACAATTTGCCGACTAGAGAATATAGAAATTATCGATAAGAATGACGACAGATATGTAATTCCCAACTGAGAATTTAGAGCAAGCAACGAAAGACAAGAAGAAAATGTCCAAAAATTGCAAATTTTGCCAAATGTTGTACCCAAACCTAGTTTGCAGGGTGTAGGGTACAATGAACAAGACGTCAAGCAGCAGGTAAAATTAGAAAAATTTTTAATTTGACAGATTTTTTAGATTTATTTGCTTCGATCAATGAGAAAATGTACCAGTACCGACTGTAGGGTACACGATTTTTGAATGCAAGATTTTTTTTCAAAAACGACTAATTTGCATAAACAATATCGATAAATAATATCAATATTAGTTGCAATTCAACCAAATTTAATATAATTATATTTATAAATTGCAAAAAATGCCGAAAGTAGGGTGCCTTAACCGAAGATAAACAACAACAAATGGTATTGTAGCACCACACGAATTAAAAAGCGAAAAAAATCTAATCGAAAATATTCAACAAAAAATATAAGAAAAAAATAAATATTTTGAGACGATATGTCCCACTGTGCGATTGTCGACTACGAATACCCGCACAAAACGTAATAAAACACAAGCAGAGAAATGGCTCTGTGTGGGCAGCGAAGCTCCCACTCAAGTACCGACGCTACAAACGATCAAGCAGTGATCGACAGAACTTTGTTGGTATGTTTACAATGTAATCTAACCGACGCTTTATAATTGTGCGTGGAAAGATGTACGTTGTTATTGCAATTAGAATGCAAATTCTCAAATAGGAAGATCAATACTTCCAGGAGAATAAAAACGAATGCGTTTGGTTGGTGAAGAACGATCTATACAACAAATAAACCAAAGGTGCGAGAATGAGTGTTGTTATTGCAAATTTGGAAATGCAAATTTTCAAAGTGTTTTTAGTAAAACGAGGAGAATAACAACACGTCAAATATTTTTTGGTTGGAGAGGATTATAACAACAAAATAAACCAAACGAAAATGTGGGTGGGTTGTTATGTCAATTTGCCAATGCAAATTCTCAACTAAAGGGCTTCGTTAGAAAAGACCTTGGGGAATAACAACAACAATAACAACTAATAGAAGAGATCGATAGTGTAAATTGGGTTAGAAACGAGATTTCAAAAATGATTGGACGAAAGCGATGTGGTTATTTCTCACTGCTGGCTGTAGATATCAACGAGGAAGCGGAGGGGGGGTGCAAGAAGCCTTTGAGTGAGAAATAAAACGAACGAAACCGATAGCGGATAATTGTAGTGAAATTGTTGTAATTATTTCTCTAAAAGGGTTCTTAGAAAACAGAACCAAACGAGAAAAGTAGAAAACAACAAATTCGAAGGAACAGCACTGCTAGAACTGATCTTTGGAAAGATCAACGACGAAGGAAATTTGTTATTGTGTTTATTATTAAAGTGTTTTATTTTCGAAAATAGAACCGAAATAATAAAGGGACAACAACAAATTGAAATAAGCAGTACTGTTGGCGAGGATCACTACAATTACTGCTACGACTAAGTAAGTGGACTGTATATAATTTGAAGCAATGGACAATTTTACAAGGCGACCAATGCGCGATGTAGCGAACAATTTTAAACCGAAAAATATTTTCTCGTGTGATTACGAATTAAACAAAACAACACTCGCGGGTTTGCTCAATTTTTACACAGAAACTGATTTACGTACCTGTGTTTTGTTGATGGAAATGAGAGATGATGTTGTGATGACGATAGCAAATTGTTGTAAGGACAACAACAACGAATTTAAGTATCCAAAATTCTTCTCTCCTTAAACAAACGTAATTTGTTCAGCGGGCAACAACAAATGGCTTCGACTGGAACAGATCCGGCTCGATTGGATCAAAATGTTGGCGTGATACCACTGACCGTCGATAGCTCAGGGATGAAAAGAGAAGAAATAAAAAGACAAACACGAGTGTATAAGTTTCAAATATATTTTCGGTTTATTGTTGGTATAGGGTTTCTGCGATTGAGAAACATTACCTTTTGTATGTGAAGCTACGAAACGATATTGCAATAGGAGTGTGACTCCTTCGAAAGTTAAATAGCAAGTGAAGTTGCAGGTGGGCAGAATAACGTTCACAAGGCCGTGACATCAACTACGACTGCAGCATTGGAAAGCGCCCCTCTGCATCCGAACTGAGCGAATGTGACTTTTAGGAGAGAGTGTGGGAAAGAATGAATATTCTCTCCCAGCATCCGAACCAGGCGAATATGACTCCTAAAAGAAAGGCAGAGAAGATTTCCCCATTGAGCTCGAAAGAGCGGCCAATTAATGCGGTTAATTGTAATACTGCAGAAGGGGAAACAAAGTATCGAACGTATACATTGGCGTAACCAATGTATCGAACTTATACAATATATTTTCAATAATCGTGGATTTTTTAAAAAATATTTTTTTAATAATCTTGGATTTTTTAAAAAATATTTTTTCAATAATCGTGGATTTTAAAAAATATTTTTTCAATAATCGTAGATTTTTTAAAAAATATTTTTTTAATAATCGTGCGTTTTTTTAAAAATATTTTTTCAATAATCGTGGATTTTTAAAAAATATTTTTTCAATAATTGTGGATTTTTTAAAAAATATTTTTTCAATAATCGTGGATTTTTTAAAAAATATTTTTTCAATAAAGGTGGATTTTTTAAAAAATATTTTTTCAATAAAGGTGGATTTTTCAGAAAATATTTTTTCAATAATCGTGGATTTTTTAAAAAATATTTTTTCAATAATCGTGGATTTGTTAAAAAATATTTTTTCAATAATCGTGGATTTTTTAAAAAATATTTTTTCAATAATCGTGGATTTGTTAAAAAATATTTTTTCAATAATCGTGTTTTTTTTAAAAAATATCTTTCAATAATCGTGGATTTTTTAAAAAAAATTTTTCAATTATCGTGGATTTTTTAAAAAATATCTTTCAATAATCGTGGATTTTTTAAAAAATATTTTTTCAATAATCGTGGATTTTAAAAAATATTTTTTCAATAATCGTAGATTTTTTAAAAAATATTTTTTTAATAATCGTGCGTTTTTTTAAAAATATTTTTTCAATAATCGTGGATTTTTTAAAAAATATTTTTTCAATAATCGTGGATTTTTTAAAAAATATTTTTTCAATAATCGTGGATTTTTTAAAAAATATTTTTTCAATAATCGTGGATTTTTTAAAAAATATTTTTTCAATAATTGTGGATTTTTTAAAAAATATTTTTTCAATAATCGTGGATTTTTTAAAAAATATTTTTTCAATAATCGTGGATTTTTTAAAAAATATTTTTTCAATAATCGTGGATTTTTTAAAAAATATTTTTTCAATAATCGTGGATTTTTTAAAAAATATTTTTTCAATAATCGTGGATTTTTTAAAAAATATTTTTTCAATAATCGTGGATTTTTTAAAAAATATTTTTTCAATAATCGTGGATTTTTTAAAAAATACTTTTTCAATAATCGTGGATTTTTTAAAAAATATTTTTTTAATGATCATGGATTTTTTAAAAAATATTTTTTTAATGATCGTGGATTTTTTAAAAAATATTTTTTCAATAATCGTGGATTTTTTAAAAAATATTTTTCAATAATCGTGGATTTTTAAAAAATATTTTTTCATTAATCGTGGATTTTTTAAAAAATATTCTATCAATAATCGTGGATTTTTTAAAAAATATTTTTTCAATTATCGTGGATTTTTTAAAAAATATTTTTTCAATAATCGTGGATTTTTTTAAAAATATTTTTTCAATAATCGTGGATTTTTTAAAAAATATTTTTTCAATAATCGTGGATTTTTTAAAAAATATTTTTTCAATAATCGTGGATTTTTTAAAAAATATTTGTTCAATAATCGTGGATTTTTTAAAAAATATTTTTTCAATAATCGTGGATTTTTTAAAAAATATTTTTTCAATAATCGTGGATTTTTTAAAAAATATTTTTTCAATAATCGTGGATTTTTTAAAAAATATTTTTTCAATAATCGTGGATTTTTTAAAAAATATTTTTTCAATAATCGTGGATTTTTTTAAAAATATTTTTTCAATAATCGTGGATTTTTTTAAAAATATTTTTTCAATAATCGTGGATTTTTTAAAAAATATTTTTTCAATAATCGTGGATTTTTTAAAAAATATTTTTTCAATAATCGTGGATTTTTTAAAAAATATTTTTTTAATAATCGTGGATTTTTTAAAAAATATTTTTTCAATAATCGTGGATTTTTTAAAAAATATTTTTTCAATAATCGTGGCTTTTTTAAAAAATATTTTTTCAATAATCGTGGCTTTTTTAAAAAATATTTTTTCAATAATCGTGGATTTTTTAAAAAATATTTTTTCAATAATCGTGGCTTTTTTAAAAAATATTTTTTCAATTATCGTGGATTTTTTAAAAAATATTTCTTCAATAATCGTGGATTTTTTTAAAAATATTTTTTCAATAATCGTGGATTTTTTTAAAAATATTTTTTCAATAATCGTGGATTTTTTAAAAAATATTTTTTCAATAATCGTGGATTTTTTAAAAAATATTTTTTCAATAATCGTGGATTTTTTAAAAAATATTTTTTTCAATAATCGTGGATTTTTAAAAAATATTTTTTTAATAATCGTGGATTTTTTAAAAAATATTTTTTCAATAATCGTGGGTTTTTTAAAAAATATTTTTTCAATAATCGTGGATTTTTTAAAAAATATTTTTTCAATAATAATGGATTTTTTAAAAAATATTTTTTCAGTAATCGTGGATTTTTTAAAAAATATTTTTTCAATAATCGTGGATTTTTTAAAAAATATTTTTTCAATAATCGTGGATTTTTTAAAAAATTTTTTTTCAATAATCGTGGATTTTTTAAAAAATATTTTTTCAATAATCGTGGATTTTTTAAAAAATATTTTTTCAATAATCGTGGATTTTTTAAAAAATATTTTTTCAATAATCGTGGATTTTTTAAAAAATTTTTTTTCAATAATCGTGGATTTTTTAAAAAATTTTTTTTCAATAATCGTGGATTTTTTAAAAAATATTTTTTCAATAATCGTGGATTTTTTAAAAAATATTTTTTCAATAATCGTGGATTTTTTAAAAAATATTTTTTTAATAATCGTGGATTTTTTAAAAAATATTTTTTCAATAATCGTGGATTTTTTAAAAAATATTTTTTCAATAATCGTGGATTTTTTAAAAAATATTTTTTCAATAATCGTGGATTTTTTAAAAAATATTTTTTCAATAATCGTGGATTTTTTAAAAAATATTTTTTCAATAATCGTGGATTTTTTAAAAAATATTTTTTCAATAATCGTGGATTTTTTAAAAAATATTTTTTCAATAATCGTGGATTTTTTAAAAAATTTTTTTTCAATAATCGTGGATTTTTTAAAAAATATTTTTTCAATAATCGTGGATTTTTTAAAAAATATTTTTTCAATAATCGTGGATTTTTTAAAAAATATTTTTTCAATAATCCTGGATTTTTTAAAAAATATTTTTTTAATAATCGTGGATTTTTTAAAAAATATTTTTTCAATAATCGTGGATTTTTTAAAAAATATTTTTTCAATAATCGTGGATTTTTTAAAAAATATTTTTTTAATAATCGTGGATTTTTTAAAAAATATTTTTTCAATAATCGTGGATTTTTTAAAAAAATATTTTTTCAATAATCGTGGATTTTTTAAAAAAATATTTTTTCAATAATCGTGGATTTTTTAAAAAAATATTTTTTCCATAGTCGTGGATTTTTTAAAAAACATTTTTTTAATAATCGTGGATTTTTTAAAAAATATTTTTTCAATAATCGTGGATTTTTTAAAAAATATTTTTTCAATAATCGTGGATTTTTTAAAAAATATTTTTTCAATAATCGTGGATTTTTTAAAAAATATTTTTTCAATAATCGTGGATTTTTTAAAAAATATTTTTTCAAAAATCGTGGATTTTTTAAAAAATATTTTTTCAATAATCGTGGATTTTTTAAAAAATATTTTTTCAATAATCGTGGATTTTTTTAAATTTTTTTTAATAATCGTGGATTTTTTAAAAAATATTTTTTCAATAATCGTGGATTTTTTAAAAAATATTTTTTCAATAATCGTGGATTTTTTAAAAAATATTTTTTCAATAATCGTGGATTTTTTAAAAAATATTTTTTCAATAATCGTGGATTTTTTTAAAAATTTTTTTTTCAATGATCGTGGATTTTTTAAAAAATATTTTTTCAATAATCGTGGATTTTTTAAAAAATATTTTTTCAATAAGTGTGTAATTTTTAGAAACTATTTTTTAACTAATCGAGGATTTCTTAAAAAATATGTTTTCAATAATCGTGGATTTTGTAAAAAATATTTTTTCAATAATCGTGGATTTTGTAAAAAATATTTTTTCAGTAATCGTGGATTTTTTTAAAAATATTTTTTCAATAATCATGGATTTTTTAAAAAATATTTTTTTAATAACCGTGGATTTTTTTTAAATATCTTTTCAATAATCGTGACCGTTTTAAAAAAATATTTTTTCAACAATCGAGGATTTTTTAAAAAATATTTTTCAATAATCGTTGATTTTTTTTAATAATATATTTATATATTATTATTACAATTTTAATATTTTTAAGTTTTTTAAATTTAAATTTTTAGGTTAGCTAAATATTTATTAATTTATATATGTATTTCTGCCAGTTTATTTACTTCACTTCTGTCACCAAATGTACATTTCCCATAAGTTCTTTGCTATTGTTGTGCGGTACATATGTAAATACAGTAACATCATATTGAGAGTTGGGTAAAAATTTCGGAATTCTTAAACCTTCCATATTGAGACCAATCCATGTGTAATTACCCTGAAAATCAGAGCGAAAATGTGGGTTTTTTTGCTAATTTCCATAACATTTCTCTTAATACAACAACACTTTACCGGCGGTACTGGACATTTTTTTGGAAATCGACTATTTGCCAACGATTTCTTTAGAAAAGGCAATAGAAATCCCGAAAATCTTGCATTATTTTTGGTTATTAAATCACATCCTTTAAATTCAAGTTGAAACATGGGGGGTGAACGTTGCGAGACTTTTTGGTTTGGTGTTTTTAATTTCAGCGTAACCAATATGGTCAGATTTGTAGGTAGTATATTGACGACTTGTACAGAAATATCTGCGGTATAATTACCTTTACGAATATCGAAACGATAGTCACGAACATATAAGTGATTCGTTTGTGTCTCTGCCGTTAGAAACCTTACAGTTTTATAATTTATTGTTTTCTGTCGACAAAATAGAAGAAAAATAAATGCAAAAAACCTGGGTAGTTATATTTTTGCAGTACCTCTGATTCGGTGATAAGCAACAAGGACATCAATACGAGTATTACAGCTAGAAATGAAAACCCACACATTTCATTTATTTCGAACTAGCGGAAACTTTTGAATATTTCGAAGTATTGAAATTTGTTTTGCTTAAAAAAATATAAATCAACTTTAAACGCATGTGTATCTCTTGATAAATTATATTAGACAAAAATGGATCATTACCAATTATTTCTTAATTTGGTTGAACACAAAATTAAAATCTCATCAATATTCACAAGCGGTTTACTAGCAAATAATGTTATAATAAATTATTTTTGGAGGCTTGGACTTTATAAGGATATTTTTCCAAGACGCAGATTTAAAAAAAAAAAAAAAAACATTTCCAATGCGTGGATTTTTTGAAAAATATTTTTCAAGACGTAGATTTTTTAAAGAATATTTTCCAAGACGTAGATTTTTTAAGGAATATTTTTCCAAGACGTAGATTTTTTGAAGAATATTTTTTCAAGACTTGGATTTTTTAAAGAAAATTTTTCCAACAGACGTGGATTTTTTAAAGAAAATTTTTTCCAACAGACGTGGATTTTCAACAGACGTGGATTGTTTAAAGAACATTTTTTCCAACAGACGTGGATTTTTTAAAGAACATTTTTTCCAACAGACGTGGATTTTTTAAAGAACATTTTTTCCAACAGACGTGGATTTTTTAAAGAACATTTTTTCCAACAGACGTGGATTTTTTAAAGAACATTTTTTCCAACAGACGTGGATTTTTTAAAGAACATTTTTTTCAACAGACGTGGATTTTTTAAAGAACATTTTTTCCAACAGACGTGGATTTTTTAAAGAACATTTTTTCCAACAGACGTGGATTTTTTAAAGAACATTTTTTCCAACGGACGTGGATTTTTTAAAGAACATTTTTTCCAACGGACGTGGATTTTTTAAAGAACATTTTTTCCAACAGACGTGGATTTTTTAAAGAACATTTTTTCCAACAGACGTGGATTTTTTAAAGAAAATTTTTTCCAACAGACGTGGATTTTTTAAAGAAAATTTTTTCCAACAGACGTGGATTTTTTAAAGAACATTTTTTCCAACAGACGTGGATTTTTTAAAGAACATTTTTTCCAACAGACGTGGATTTTTTAAAGAACATTTTTTCCAACAGACGTGGATTTTTTAAAGAACATTTTTTCCAACAGACGTGGATTTTTTAAAGAACATTTTTTCCAACAGACGTGGATTTTTTAAAGAACATTTTTTCCAACAGACGTGGATTTTTTAAAGAACATTTTTTCCAACAGACGTGGATTTTTTAAAGAACATTTTTTCCAACAGACGTGGATTTTTTAAAGAACATTTTTTCCAACAGACGTGGATTTTTTAAAGAACATTTTTTCCAACAGACGTGGATTTTTTAAAGAACATTTTTTCCAACAGACGTGGATTTTTTAAAGAACATTTTTTCCAACAGACGTGGATTTTTTAAAGAACATTTTTTCCAACAGACGTGGATTTTTTAAAGAACATTTTTTCCAACAGACGTGGATTTTTTAAAGAACATTTTTTCCAACAGACGTGGATTTTTTAAAGAACATTTTTTCCAACAGACGTGGATTTTTTAAAGAACATTTTTTCCAACAGACGTGGATTTTTTAAAGAACATTTTTTTCAACAGACGTGGATTTTTTAAAGAACATTTTTTCCAACAGACGTGGATTTTTTAAAGAACATTTTTTCCAACAGACGTGGATTTTTTAAAGAACATTTTTTCCAACGGACGTGGATTTTTTAAAGAACATTTTTTCCAACGGACGTGGATTTTTTAAAGAACATTTTTTCCAACAGACGTGGATTTTTTAAAGAACATTTTTTCCAACAGACGTGGATTTTTTAAAGAAAATTTTTTCCAACAGACGTGGATTTTTTAAAGAAAATTTTTTCCAACAGACGTGGATTTTTTAAAGAACATTTTTTCCAACAGACGTGGATTTTTTAAAGAACATTTTTTCCAACAGACGTGGATTTTTTAAAGAACATTTTTTCCAACAGACGTGGATTTTTTAAAGAACATTTTTTCCAACAGACGTGGATTTTTTAAAGAACATTTTTTCCAACAGACGTGGATTTTTTAAAGAACATTTTTTCCAACAGACGTGGATTTTTTAAAGAACATTTTTTCCAACAGACGTGGATTTTTTAAAGAACATTTTTTCCAACAGACGTGGATTTTTTAAAGAACATTTTTTCCAACAGACGTGGATTTTTTAAAGAACATTTTTTCCAACAGACGTGGATTTTTTAAAGAACATTTTTTCCAACAGACGTGGATTTTTTAAAGAACATTTTTTCCAACAGACGTGGATTTTTTAAAGAACATTTTTTCCAACAGACGTGGATTTTTTAAAGAACATTTTTTCCAACAGACGTGGATTTTTTAAAGAACATTTTTTCCAACAGACGTGGATTTTTTAAAGAACATTTTTTCCAACAGACGTGGATTTTTTAAAGAACATTTTTTCCAACAGACGTGGATTTTTTAAAGAACATTTTTTCCAACAGACGTGGATTTTTTAAAGAACATTTTTTCCAACAGACGTGGATTTTTTAAAGAACATTTTTTCCAACAGACGTGGATTTTTTAAAGAACATTTTTTCCAACAGACGTGGATTTTTTAAAGAACATTTTTTCCAACAGACGTGGATTTTTTAAAGAACATTTTTTCCAACAGACGTGGATTTTTTAAAGAACATTTTTTCCAACAGACGTGGATTTTTTAAAGAACATTTTTTCCAACAGACGTGGATTTTTTAAAGAACATTTTTTCCAACAGACGTGGATTTTTTATAGAAATTTTTTTCCAACAGACGTGGGTTTTTAAAGACAATTTTTTCCAACAGACGTGGATTTTTTAAAGAAAATTTTTTCCAAAAGACGTGGATTTTTTAAAGAAAATTTTTTCCAACAGACGTGGATTTTTTAAAGAAAATTTTTTCCAACAGATGTGGATTTTTAAAGAAAATTTTTTCCAACAGACGTGGATTTTTTAAAGAAAATTTTTTCCAACAGACGTGGATTTTTTAAAGAACATTTTTTCCAACAGATGTGGATTTTTTAAAGAAAATTTATTCCAACAGACGTGGATTTTTTAAAGAAAATTTTTTCCAACAGACGTGGATTTTTTAAAGAACATTTTTTCCAACAGATGTGGATTTTTTAAAGAAAATTTTTTCCAACAGATGTGAATTTTTTAAAGAAAATTTATTCCAACAGATGTGGATTTTTTAAAGAACATTTATTCCAACAGACGTGCATTTTTTAAAGAAAATTTTTTCCAACAGACGTGGATTTTTTAAAGAAAATTTTTTCCAACAGATGTGGATTTTTTAAAGAAAATTTTTTCCAACAGACGAGGATTTTTAAAGAAAATTTATTCCAACAGACGTGGATTTTTTAAAGAAAATTTTTTCCAACAGATGTGGATTTTTTAAAGAAAATGTTTTCCAACAGACGTGGATTTTTTAAAGAAAATTTTTTCCAACAGATGTGGATTTTTTAAAGAAAAATTTTTCCAACAGACGTTGATTTTTTAAAGAAAATTTATTCCAACAGACGTGGATTTTTTAAAGAAAATTTTTTCCAACAGACGTGGATTTTTTAAAGAAAATTTTTTCCAACAGACGTGGATTTTTTTAAAGAAAATTTTGTCCAACAGACGTGGATTTTTTAAAGAAAATTTTTTTCAACAGACGTGGATTTTTTAAAGAAAATTTTTTCCAACAGACGTGGATTTTTTAAAGAAAATTTTTTCCAACAGACGTGGATTTTTTAAAGAAATTTTTTTCCAACAGACGTGGATTTTTTAAAGAACATTTTTTCCAACAGACGTGGATTTTTTTAAGAACATTTTTTCCAACAGACGTGGATTTTTTAAAGAACATTTTTTCCCAACAGACGTGGATTTTTTAGAGAACATTTTTTCCCAACAGACGTGGATTTTTTAAAGAAAATTTTTTCCAACAGACGTGGATTTTTTAGAGAACATTTTTTCCCAACAGACGTGGGTTTTTTAAAGAACATTTTTCCAACAGACGTGGATTTTTTAAAGAACATTTTTTCCAACAGACGTGGATTTTTTAAAGAACATTTTTTCCAACAGACGTGGATTTTTTAAAGAACATTTTTTCCAACATACGTGGATTTTTTAAAGAATATTTTTTCCAACAGACGTGGATTTTTTAACGAACATTTTTTCCAACAGACGTGGATTTTTTAAAGAACATTTTTTCCAACAGTCGTGGATTTTTTAAAGAAAATTTTTTCCAACAGACGTGGATTTTTTAAAGAAATTTTTTTCCAACAGACGTGGATTTTTTAAAGAAATTTTTTTCCTACAAACGTTGATTTTTTAAAGAAATTTTTTTCCAACAGACGTGGATTTTTTAAAGAAAAAAATTTCCAATAGACTTGGATTTTTTAAAGAAATTTTTTTCCAACAGACGTGGATTTTTTAAAGAAAATTTTTTCCAACAGACGTGGATTTTTTAAAGAAAAATTTTTCCAACAGACGTGGATTTTTTAAAGAAATTTTTTTCCAACAGACGTGGATTTTTTAAAGAAATTTTTTTCCAACAAACGTTGATTTTTTAAAGAAATTTTTTTCCAATAGACGTGGATTTTTTAAAGAAAATTTTTTCCAACAGACGTGGATTTTTTAAAGAATTTTTTTTTCCAACAGACGTGGATTTTTTAAAGAATTTTTTTTCCAACAGACGTGGATTTTTTAAAGAATTTTTTTTCCAACAGACGTGGATTTTTTAAAGAAATTTTTTTCCAACAGACGTGGATTTTTTAAAGAATTTTTTTTCCAACAGACGTGGATTTTTTAAAGAAATTTTTTTCCAACAGACGTGGATTTTTTAAAGAATTTTTTTTCCAACAGACGTGGATTTTTTAAAGAATATTTTTTCCAACAGACGTGGATTTTTTGAAGAAAATTTTTTCCAACAGACGTGGATTTTTTGAAGAAAATTTTTTCTTAATAAATACACATTTTTGTTGAGGTCTTGATGTTTTCTTTATTCTTTAATGATTTTTCCAATATTTTTCCAATTTTCTAAAAAATATTTTCCAAGGCTTCGATTTTTACAGTGTTTTATTTTAAAAAATATTTTCTAAGGCTTTTTACAAGGATTTTTACAGAATATTTTGTCAAACAGACGCTGATTTTTAAAGAATGTTTTGACATAGATTTAAAAAAAATCGAAGGCGTAGATTTTTTAAAGACGTGTTTTTTTAAAGAATATTTTTTCCAACAGACTTGGATTTTTTAAAGAAGATTCACCAACCGTCTCCGAATCCGACAAGATTTTTTAATTGAAAATTTGTAATTTAGAATATTTGTATTTCTTGAATTTTCCCGACACTCAGATCACAAATAACTGTGTTATCAATTTATTTATACATCTGTGATTACTAAATTGTAAGTTCACAATTTGTATGACTGTAAGAAAACTGAAGAATATTCGCTTTTAATTATTAAATTTTCCCAGCGCCTCATTCTCATACCAAAACGTATGTACGAAGGACACAGAATTCTGAATTAAAATGTGAAAACTATTAAATGTAATGAATTTAGAATTGTAATTGTGAAATTTTTCCCAATGTAATTTGTTTTTGTACACAAGCCTACTGTTTACAAAATGTGGAATTACAAATCTATCTACATTCGAAAGTTCGTCCTTTTATATTTTATTTCGTCTCAACAACAACACTTAAATTTGTTATAACATTTTTAAATTTCTTATTAAAACTATAACCCAAAATATTGACATCAAATGTACTACGCGGTATAAATGAAGGTAATTTTAAAGTATCCAATTTAAGATTCAGCCAATTATAGTGACCCTATAAAAAATAAAATTAAAATAATTTCTTTTTTAATTGTTTAGTATACCTTTTCAATTGGACACTCTTTAGTAAAGTTACTTTTCGATAAGACATCTTTATACCAAAGCTGTATAAATCCCGTCAAACGTTTGACATTTTTATTCACAAAATCGCAGTATTTAACATTCAATTCAAACATTGTTTGTGTTTGAAATTTCAATTTTGCCATCAATTTTACGTTAAAATCCATGGGAAATTTGCGAGAAACATTAAAAACAATATCTGATGCCAGCTTATCTCTGTGAATTTTCATAGAGAATTCATTCACGTAGTTAGTATTGAAGGAAGTTTCGGCGGAGAGAAAATAGATTTTCTTGAAATTTGGCGAATTCTAGAAATAGAAAATAATTTTATTTGTTAACCATTGTCCATTGTATGTGATTACCTTTGATAGGCAGGAGCACACGTTGTGCCAAATAACCACCGCAATTATAATGAAATTTTTATAAACGACCATTGTGGCTAAATGATCAACTGAAAATGAACAAAAAATATATACTTTGATAAATGGTTTATGTATTTTTTATCAGATATAAATTTAGTCATTTTTCAATTTTCTTGTTTTTACAGTGTTCTCTCAAATAAAACGCTTGCAATACAATAAACGGCGAACGTTTTAATGGATACATGAACAAAAGCAAGTAAAAAGTCGTTAAGTTCGGCCGGGCCGAATTTTTTATACCCTCCACCATAAAATAGTCTTAATTAAAATGGAATAATTAGGGTCCTTTCACAAATTTAGGTGTAACAACTTTTCGACAATGGATAGACTCCTACTGCCTCCCAATATTGCTTAAATTACACTGTGAACACAAATGTTGGGGCAGAGATAATTCCTTTTGGAGATGAATGCCCGCCGTGAGTCGAACTTCCGCGTTATAGCGTGATGAAGTTTTTGCAAGAGAGCCATCATGCATTAGCATTATATCTTTGTTTGTTGTTTTTGTAGAGCACTTAAGCAACAGTGAACAAAGATATAACGCTAATTCCTGATGGCCCACAGGGTCTCTAACAAAAATTTCATCACGCCATAACGCGGAAGTTCGACTCACGGCGCATCTGTCCTTCGGGGTTCATAATATACTCACCAAGGCCTTTCTTCCCCAAGAGAAATTTTCCGTGCCCCAGACTTTCACCTCCATTTTCTTGCACAGTGTTATCTAATCTAATCTAAAAAAAATGTGTTCAGCTAGGTGAAAGGTACCACCTACGGGGCTATATCAAAGAGTCAACCGATCTTTAAAATTTTTTGGCGGAAAAGTTTTATAGCTGCAGGTAACATTAAGAGTCAAATTGAAGGTAGTTTCATCAAAACAATGTAGACCCTCAAAAATGGACCCATGTTAACGAATTATAGTGAAGAATTTTCGTGACCACTGAAAATTCCAGAAAATCGGAAGGTACAGTTATATGGGCTACATGTTTTAACCGAAATAGCTGTAATTTTTTTCCAACAGACGTGGATTTTTTAAAGAATTTTTTTTCCAACAGACGTGGATTTTTTAAAGAAATTTTTTTCCAACAGACGTGGATTTTTTAAAGAATTTTTTTTCCAACAGACGTGGATTTTTTAAAGAATATTTTTTCCAACAGACGTGGATTTTTTGAAGAAAATTTTTTCCAACAGACGTGGATTTTTTGAAGAAAATTTTTTCTTAATAAATACACATTTTTGTTGAGGTCTTGATGTTTTCTTTATTCTTTAATGATTTTTCCAATATTTTTCCAATTTTCTAAAAAATATTTTCCAAGGCTTCGATTTTTACAGTGTTTTATTTTAAAAAATATTTTCTAAGGCTTTTTACAAGGATTTTTACAGAATATTTTGTCAAACAGACGCTGATTTTTAAAGAATGTTTTGACATAGATTTAAAAAAAATCGAAGGCGTAGATTTTTTAAAGACGTGTTTTTTTAAAGAATATTTTTTCCAACAGACTTGGATTTTTTAAAGAAGATTCACCAACCGTCTCCGAATCCGACAAGATTTTTTAATTGAAAATTTGTAATTTAGAATATTTGTATTTCTTGAATTTTCCCGACACTCAGATCACAAATAACTGTGTTATCAATTTATTTATACATCTGTGATTACTAAATTGTAAGTTCACAATTTGTATGACTGTAAGAAAACTGAAGAATATTCGCTTTTAATTATTAAATTTTCCCAGCGCCTCATTCTCATACCAAAACGTATGTACGAAGGACACAGAATTCTGAATTAAAATGTGAAAACTATTAAATGTAATGAATTTAGAATTGTAATTGTGAAATTTTTCCCAATGTAATTTGTTTTTGTACACAAGCCTACTGTTTACAAAATGTGGAATTACAAATCTATCTACATTCGAAAGTTCGTCCTTTTATATTTTATTTCGTCTCAACAACAACACTTAAATTTGTTATAACATTTTTAAATTTCTTATTAAAACTATAACCCAAAATATTGACATCAAATGTACTACGCGGTATAAATGAAGGTAATTTTAAAGTATCCAATTTAAGATTCAGCCAATTATAGTGACCCTATAAAAAATAAAATTAAAATAATTTCTTTTTTAATTGTTTAGTATACCTTTTCAATTGGACACTCTTTAGTAAAGTTACTTTTCGATAAGACATCTTTATACCAAAGCTGTATAAATCCCGTCAAACGTTTGACATTTTTATTCACAAAATCGCAGTATTTAACATTCAATTCAAACATTGTTTGTGTTTGAAATTTCAATTTTGCCATCAATTTTACGTTAAAATCCATGGGAAATTTGCGAGAAACATTAAAAACAATATCTGATGCCAGCTTATCTCTGTGAATTTTCATAGAGAATTCATTCACGTAGTTAGTATTGAAGGAAGTTTCGGCGGAGAGAAAATAGATTTTCTTGAAATTTGGCGAATTCTAGAAATAGAAAATAATTTTATTTGTTAACCATTGTCCATTGTATGTGATTACCTTTGATAGGCAGGAGCACACGTTGTGCCAAATAACCACCGCAATTATAATGAAATTTTTATAAACGACCATTGTGGCTAAATGATCAACTGAAAATGAACAAAAAATATATACTTTGATAAATGGTTTATGTATTTTTTATCAGATATAAATTTAGTCATTTTTCAATTTTCTTGTTTTTACAGTGTTCTCTCAAATAAAACGCTTGCAATACAATAAACGGCGAACGTTTTAATGGATACATGAACAAAAGCAAGTAAAAAGTCGTTAAGTTCGGCCGGGCCGAATTTTTTATACCCTCCACCATAAAATAGTCTTAATTAAAATGGAATAATTAGGGTCCTTTCACAAATTTAGGTGTAACAACTTTTCGACAATGGATAGACTCCTACTGCCTCCCAATATTGCTTAAATTACACTGTGAACACAAATGTTGGGGCAGAGATAATTCCTTTTGGAGATGAATGCCCGCCGTGAGTCGAACTTCCGCGTTATAGCGTGATGAAGTTTTTGCAAGAGAGCCATCATGCATTAGCATTATATCTTTGTTTGTTGTTTTTGTAGAGCACTTAAGCAACAGTGAACAAAGATATAACGCTAATTCCTGATGGCCCACAGGGTCTCTAACAAAAATTTCATCACGCCATAACGCGGAAGTTCGACTCACGGCGCATCTGTCCTTCGGGGTTCATAATATACTCACCAAGGCCTTTCTTCCCCAAGAGAAATTTTCCGTGCCCCAGACTTTCACCTCCATTTTCTTGCACAGTGTTATCTAATCTAATCTAAAAAAAATGTGTTCAGCTAGGTGAAAGGTACCACCTACGGGGCTATATCAAAGAGTCAACCGATCTTTAAAATTTTTTGGCGGAAAAGTTTTATAGCTGCAGGTAACATTAAGAGTCAAATTGAAGGTAGTTTCATCAAAACAATGTAGACCCTCAAAAATGGACCCATGTTAACGAATTATAGTGAAGAATTTTCGTGACCACTGAAAATTCCAGAAAATCGGAAGGTACAGTTATATGGGGGGATATACCAAAACATGGACCTATATTGACGATTATTTTCGAATAGCCAAAATTGTAGATAAAATTCTCAAAATACCGATCATTAAAGCTAAAATTCTCAAAATACAGAAAATCGGGAGATGCCGTTATATGGGGGCTATACCAAAACATGGACCTATGTTGACGATGTTTGGTGGAGATGTTTCATGACCACTGAGAACCTCAAATGGCAAATTACAGCTAGTTCGATTAAAAATTTTAGCTAAAATTCTCAAAATACCGAAAATCGGGAGGTACGGTTATAAGGGCGCCATACCAAAACATAGACCTATGTTGACGATGTTTGGTGTAGATGTTTCATGACCACTGAGAACTTCAAATGTCAAATTACAGCTATTTCGGTTAAAACATGTAGCTGAAAATCCTCAAAATACCGAAAATCGGGAGGTACGGTTATAAGGGGGCCATACCAAAACATGGACCTATGCTGACGATGTTTGGTGGAGATATTTCATGACCACTGAGAACCTCAAATGGCAAATTGCAGATAGTTCGTTTAAAAATTGTGGCTAAAATTCTCAAAATACCGAAAATCGGGAGGTGCCGTTATATGGGGACTATACCAAAACATGGACCTATGCCCATATCCTTTGGGATATAAGTTTGTTGATCACTAGGAACCCTAAGTGCTAAATTATAGCTAATTCAGTCTGCAAATGTGGCGAAGAACGTCAAAATACCTCAAATCCGGAGGTACCGTTATATGGGGGCTATACCAAAGAGTGGACCGATATAGCCCATCTTCGAACTTGACCTGCCTATGGAAAAAAACCTTCGGGTGTAAAATTTCAGCACTCAATTATTGCGGATGCTAGAGTGATTACAACAGACGGACAGACAGACAGACGTCTTAGAATTTTATCCTGATCAAGAATATATATACTTTATAGGGTCGCAAATGATTAGTTCGATGTGTTACAAACGGTATGACAAACTTAATATACCCTCCATACTATGGTGGAGGGTATAAAAAATCAATATAGGTCCAAGGTTAGGTATAGGCCCCATAGAACGGTACCCCCTGATTTCAGGTATTTTGGGGGTCTTGACCACATCTTTCAGCGAAATTGGCTAAAATTTGGCTATCGGTATTCCCTAGCTTGGTCCACGTTTTGATAGGGTCCCCATGTAATTGTACCGACCCCATAAATAGGTATCGCCCAATATTCGGTATTTTTAGGATTCTAGCCGTAATAATCAATCAAAATGGCTGAATTTTTCAAATCTTATTCTTATCCTTCATATAACTGAATCTCACAATGCCTCTTCTATATATTTAAAAAGCTGAAATGTACGAGGACAGTTCGGAAACTTCTTAGCCTATCACAGATAGCGCGGTATAAACAGAAAAAAGTTAAGTTTTTTGGAAACTTCCATCTCCGTTATGAACACATGTTAAATTTTGTTTCGATCTGGCAATTCCTTCATATAGAAGCAGGTGTTCAAAAAAAACGCATCCGCAATTTTTTTACAATGGAAAAATTAGAAATGCGTGCTGTCATTAAATATTTACATAAAAAAGGTTTATCGGGGCAAGAAATTCATAATGATATGGTGAATGTGTTAGGTGAAAGTGCTCCTTCATATGCAACAGTAAAAAATTGGATTGATGAATTTACACGTGGTCGTACAAGCATTGAAGATGAACCACGTAGTGGACGTCCAAAAACAGCAACAACAACAGAAATTGTAGCCAAAGTGCATGATATGGTATTAAACGATCGACGAATAAAAGTGTGTGAAATTGCTAATATCATGGGCATCTCAAATGATCGAGTCCATTTAATTTTGCATGAAGAACTACAGATGAAAAAGCTTTCTGCAAGATGTGTGCCGCATTTGTTAACAGTCGATCAAAAACGCATATGAATGAATATTTCTCAAGCTTGTTTGGATCGTTTTAAGCGAAATAAAATGGATTTTAAGCGTCGTTTCATAACTGTTGATGAGACATGGATCCACCACTATGTATTTTATTGATTGACTATCTGCAAAAGGGCAAAACAATAAATTCAGAGTACTATTGCAACCTTTTGGATCAATTAAATGTACAAATTCGAGAAAAACGTCCTGGCTAACAACACAAAAAAATAATTTTTCATCAAGACAACGCACCAGCGCACAAGAGGGTTTTAACAATGGCTAAAATCAACGAATTAAAGTACAAGTTGCTTGACCACCCACCTTATTCTCCTGATTTAGCTCCCAGTGACTTTTACTTGTTCCCAAATCTAAAAAAATTCTTTGCTGACAAGCGTTTTACCTCAAATGAAGATGCAATTACAGTTGTAAACCACTATTTTGAAGACCTTGAGGAAAACTATTTTAATCAAGGGATCGAATTGCTAGAAAAGCGTTGGACTAAGTGTATTGAAGTTTCAGGAGATTATATTAAAAAATAAAAATATTTTTGAAAAACTAACTATTCTCTTTCATTGATACGCTAAGAAGTTTCCGAACCGCCCTCGTATCACCTGCACATTTGAAAAAATGACAAAAACACCCTGAAATGTACCCTTAGTATTTTGGAAACCGGTTCCAAAGATGCAGAAAGATGCAGCTGAAAATTTGAAAAATATAATCCTTAGACTACTACTTATCTTTAAAAAAAAATTCGTTAGGGGGAAAGAAGGGGAACATAATTAAAACTTTACATGAAATTGAATTATATTGAAAAAATGACATTACAAAAGTCCTTTAGTCAGCACACGTATTCAATAATTAATCCCAAAAATTAACAAACACAAAACTGCATAAAAATTAAGTTAATACATTGTTTTTCAATATTCGATTTAAGTTTGGTCAATATAGAGTTTATTTACAGCGTGTTTTTGTAAAAATGCTTGCCTGTCACACGAACCGTTCGTACTAAAACGTATACGTTCAAAATTTGGTTCTTGTAAAATTTTACGAACCATTCGTTTTTATCTGAAAGCTTTCGTCTATTTTATAAAAGCTTTTATATTTCAGGGTTTCCATGATACTTATTTTGTGAATTTTGCATAGGCATCTGCACGTAAAATGTGTTACTTGATGGCAACCCTGATACACAGATGTCAAACAAAAAATAAGAAAAAAAATGTAATCAAATTGTCCAAAAATAATTGTGATAATATGAAAAAACGGGTGTACATATACGCGTGTGCTTCTATGGAAATAAATAAAATTGCATTCCCTTCCAGTTTTCGTGTGTTTTGTGCCATTAATTACTAAAATTATTTAATTTTCTTTCAAAACGATGGGTCTTTTCCATTCGTTTATTTTTGACGTATTCGTTCGTCTGATTTTGTTACGAAAACAAAAAAAATTACGAAAATAAAAAGCTTTCATTTGTTTGTCACACGAATACAAACGTCAACCGCTATGAAAACCAAATTGTGTCTTCGTTCATGAAATCGACGAACGAATGGGCAAAAACTTTTTACAAAAACACGCTGTTAGTTTGATATTGATATTTTACTTTCACCTAACTTTTGCATGAATTCACCTAGAAATCCAACCTGTTAAATTTTCTCTTTTTTGGTGCCATTCTCAAAGAGTACAGTAACATAACAAATTTATTTTAGAGAAATTTAACATGTTAGTAGTAGATATGAGCACAGTTGGTACCACAAATTAGACTTTCATTTTTTAATTTTGGCCAATGGTAGCGACCACTGTGGAACGGTACCACCCGATTTTCGTTATTTTAAAGGTTTTAGCTTCATTATTGCACCGAAATGGCTACAATTTGGTACTTAGTCTTCGCTGGGGGTATAAAACTTTCTCCCAGAATTTTTGTCGGTATGGGTCCACGCCTTCATATATCCTCCATAGAACAATACCTCCCGATTTGCGGTATTTTAAAGGTTTTAACTTCATTATCACACCGAAATGGCTGCAATGTGGTACTTAGTCTTCGTTGGGGGTATAAAACTTTCCCCCAGAATTTTTCGGTATAGGTCCACGCCATTATATAGCCCACATAGAACGGTACCACCCGATTTTCGGTATTTTGAAGGTTTTTGCTTCTTTATCACACTGAAATGGCTGAAATTTGGTACTAAGTCTTCGCTTTCTCCCAGAATTTTGTCGGTATAGGTCCGATCCTTCATATAGCCCCCAAAGAATTGTACCTCCCGATTTTCGGTATTTTGAAGGTTTTTGCTTTTTTTATCACACCGAAATGGCTGAAATTTGGTACATAGTCTTCGCTTTCTCCCAGAATTTTGTCGGTATAGGTCCACTCCTTCATATAGCCCCCAAAGAATTGTACCTCCCGATTTTCGGTATTGTGAAGCTTGTGGCCAGAATAATCCACAGAAATGGATATAATTTGGTATTTAGTCTTCGTTGGGGTATAAAACTTTTCATGTGAAATTTGTCGGTATAGGTCCACGCCTTCATATTGCACCCATACAACGGTATCTCCGGATTTCCGATATTTTGAAGTTTGTGGCATCAATGTTCCACCGAAATTGTTGAAATTTGGTATTTAGTCTTCATTTGGGGTAAAAAAACTTTCCATATGAAATTTGTCCACGTCTTCGTATTGCCCTTAAAGAACGGTATATCCCGATTTTAGTTGTGGCCACAACCTTCAAAATACCGAAATGGCTGAAATTTGGTATTTAGTCTAAGTTGGAGGTAAAAACCTTTCGACTAAAATTCATTGGTATACGTCCACGCTTCGATATACCTCCCATAGAACGGTACCAATCAATATCCCACCGAAATGACTGAAATTTCTTATTTATTCTTCCATGGGGTTATAAAATCTTCCAAAGGAGAATTATCAGTACAGGTCCACGTGTTTCTATATCCCCCATAGAAGCGTATCTCATGATTTTCGATATTTTGGAGGTTTTACCCACATTATCTTACCGAAATATCGGAATTTTGGTATTTAGTATTTTTTGAGTCTTAAACTTTCCGCTATAAATTTGTCGGTATAGATCGATAGAACGGTACCTACCGAAGTTCGGTATTTTGAAATTGCTGAAATTTGGCATTCAGTGTTCTTCATAAACGAAAGGATAATAATTGTTCTATTTTACTTCAATACAACTCGTGGTGGAGGGTATAACAGAGGTGGCAAATCATCGATGGAAATATCGATATTATCGATACTTAATTTTTTACGCCAATATCGACGAATAGTTTGTTATATCGATATTATCGGCCATTTTGACATCATTAAAGAAAAGCCATAGAAGCAATAGCCAGAAATTTTTATACCCGCAGCCTTTAGGCTGACGAGGGCATATACACTTTGATACTACCAAAAATGTGCCTCATCGAAAAAAAGGTGTAAGACCTCAAGTATTTTTGGACGAAAGTCGTTTTAGACTATTTGGAGTCGATTTAGCATTTAGAGTCCGTCCGTCTGTCTGTCTGTCGGACTGTGATCGGATGGCTGGTGATCACGATAACTTTCGGATCAAGCGATTCAAAGCAAATTTTGCATTTCGTAATATTTCGCCCAAACTTAAGTTCGAATATGGCCCATATCGGTCCAATTCTTCGAGTACCTACCACAAAAGTTCAAAATTTTTCTGTAAAGTGGTGTAAACGATAACTATCGAAGAGGTCAATCGATTTGTTCCAAACTTTGCACATCGTATTATTCCTTCCAGATACAGATCGGCTTCGAATATGGATTATCACGGCTTACTCCTTCGGCTAGCTCCCACAGAAAATTAAAGACAAGTGAAGTTTAAGAGCTCCTCTCGGATCATGTCGAAATTATTTTCTGAATTTTCTCAATCAATCCACTCCTTCGGGTACCTCCCACACAAAATTTCGGAAAAGTTCAGTTTAGGGCCATCTCTCGAATCGCTTTGATTTTTGTTTTAGCAAATTGTATTCACTGCCCTCCATACGACGGTACAAGTTTCATCAGGGGCAAGTCCATACTTCCTGAGAAAATAGCCTGAAAGTTGCAAAAAATCCCCATGACAACGTGTGATGTGGTTGGAGCGCAAGATAACTCTCGAACGGATCTGCCAATTCGGTCCTAAATTGGGCCTTAGTGATATTTTGTCCAAACATAGTTTAAGTTTGAAGATAAACGGTCCACTCCTTCAGGTACCTCCCCCACAATAGTTGAAAAATGTTCGGAAAAATTGTTTGTACGGTAACTCGTGGAGGGAGTGGCCGAATTGGTCTATACTTTACACATCCTAATATATCTAACAGATATAGATCAGGTTCAAATATGGACTATATTTGTCCAATCCATCCGGTACCTCCCACACAAAGTTTCGGATAAGTTAACTTTAAGACCTGATATCGCATCACTTTGATTTTTGTTGAAGCAACTTGCATTCGCTGCCTCAATTACGATGGTAAAAGTTTTTTCAGGGGCAAGTCCATACTTCTCGAGCAAACAGCCCGAAGAGTGTAAAAACCCCCTATGGCACCATATGTTGTGGCTGGAGATCCACTTCCATAACGGTCAATGTCGATCCATTCCTTTTAGTATCTCCTCCGCAAAACTTTTGATCTTTAATCCTAATCAATATTTTTGTCGGTTCAAACGCCAAAATTGTAAAGACCCCCTAAATACATACGTATTTTGGGATAAAAATTTTTTAATGTACACAGGCTGAGGGTATATCTCTGTCGGTAAAGCCTACTGATACTTTTTTACTTGTTTGTGAAAAAGTTAATTAATACCCCATCATTGTTTTTATAATTTTATTTATTTTTTACATTAATTTAAAAAGTATCCAAAAATATGTGTTGGAAAAACGGACCTCCACCATCGAGGGGGTGGTTTTCAATGGAGGAATTTTTTTATTTGCTGACAGATAAGACTTATCATATGTACCAAAACTTGTTCAAAATTCGGCCTTTTTCATCAAAAAATATTTTTTTGAAAACATGTGATTTTACTGTTCGAAAAATCGAACACCAAGTACAAAATGGGTTAAAGATTTTTTTATATATTAAGATATATATTATTATTAATATTAAGATATATTTTTAAAAACGTGATGTTTAAGTCATGGATTTGTTTAAGAAATATTTTTCATGACGTGGACCTTTTAAGAAATATTTGTCAAGGTCTGGATTTTTTAAGAAATGGTTTTCACGACGTTGACTTTTTATAAGAAATATTTTTCAAGACCTGTATAGGAATTCTGTAACTTTTATCGATTTAAAAGTTGTTAAAATTTCGTAAAATAAACAATGAGTAAAATTGTTAAAAAGTTACAGAATTGGCCCTCTGTAGTGGGATTCTCTAACTCATAACATCATTGGTAACTTTAGAACGCAAAATTATGAATGAAACGTTCAAAAAAAAGTTGACAAGACTGTTGCTATCGGTAGAACTTTACGACTAATTTTTATTGGTCGTTAATTTACTGAACAATATCGTTAATTACCGAAAGTAAAAGCATTTCAATTTTACCGACATTTATCGGTAACTCAAAAAATGAGTTAGAGAATCGCACTACTGGGGCTCAATTCTGTTCCTATGAAAATGTGAAATGAAAACTTTTATAAAGAAAAAACTGTCAAATGAAAAAAAAAAAAATATAAAGGAAATATTTTTAATTTCAAATTTTCGTAGAACGAGAATCCAGCCCCTAGGTTTTGTTTAGAAAATATTTTTAAAACGTTGATTTTTTGAGTAATATTTGTTCAATACGTGGTTTTTTACAAAATATTTCTTCAAGACGCGGATTTTTAAAGAATATTTTTTAAGACGTGGAATTTTAAATAATACTTGGATTTTTTTAAGAACATTTTCCAAGACGTGGAATTTGTAAGAAGAAACATTTTTTCAAGACTTGAATGAAAAATATTTTTTAATGGATTGGATTTTTTAGAACATTTTCAACATTTTCAATTAAACGCTATAAGTTACAGTCATTTAGAAAATTCATATCATTTTACCTATTTCGAACATCATCATTTTTATTCACTTCACTTCTGTCAATAAATGTAAATTTCCCACTAGCTCATTGCTCTCTTTCTGAGGAATATATGTAAATACGGTAACATCATATTTAGAGTTAGGTATGAATTTCGGAATTCTTAAATCTTCCAGATTGAGGCCAATCCATGTGTAATTAGCCTGAAAATCAATATAAAAAAATAATTATTCCTTATCATAATTTTTGTTTTTCATAATTACAATAACACTTTACCGCTGCTATTGGGCAGTTTTTTGGAAATTCACTATTTGCCAAAGATTTCTTAAGAAACGGCAATAGAAATCCCGAAAATCTTTACTTATTTTTGGTTATTAAATCACATCCTTTAAATTCAAGTTGAAACATGATGGGTGAACGTTGCGCGACTTTTTGAGATGATGTTTTTAATTTCAGCGTAACCAATATGGTTAGATTTGTAGGCAGGATATTGAGGATTTATATAAAAATATCTGCAATATGATTATCCTTACGGAGATCGAAACGCTAGTCACGAGCATATAATTTATTTACTTGTGTCTCAGCCGTTAGAAACCTAATAGTTCTAAAATTTCCAGTTCTCTGCAAACAAAAAGAAAAATTGAAACAAAGAAAAAACAAGTATAAAACTATTTATGTATATGTTGACAGTACCTTTAAGTCGGTGTTAAGATATAAGGTCGTCAGTATTAAAGTTAGTAATGAAAATCTATACAGCATAGACATTTCATCGAACTATGTGGAAATATTTGAATAATGAAGAACTCGATTTTTTTGGTAAAACAAAATGAATTCAATTTCAATTGTATTCCAATGAACATTTATTAAAATATACCTGACCAAAATGGATCATTAACAATAATTACAAAATAAAAATCTGATAAAATTCCACCAACAAGTTGAGTTAAATAAATTTAAACATGTGTAAGTATGAAATTACTTTATATATGTGGAGCAATTATAATTATTATGAAACTTATCTCATATCGATGAGTGCACCCCCATTCAGATTAGCTCAATTATATTGAACATACTTTTGATCAGGTAAGGTTGTCTGTTCTGTGTTTGACACAGGTATTTATTGTGCCAGGCGGACCAGGACTACCCTCGGTGAACACTTTAAAGGACTCATCGAATAGACCTTAAATTGTCCACTTACGAAAAAATACAAATTTTGTAAGGAGGTTCCCGAAAGAGTGTGTCAATATGGCCCATCTTCGAAGTTGATCTATGTTAAAAAAATATGAGGGCAAACGTTTTGATCCGTTCAAGAGTTATTGTGCACATCGGAAAGCCTGACAGACAGACGGGTCTAAATCCAGTCCCAATTGTCGGGAAATGTAGTTAAAAATATCACACCCTGACCATATTCCTTTAAAGTGTTCTGATGCATTCAATAGAGAGCGATAGTGAACAAAAGAATATTTTTTGAAGACGTGGATTTTTAAAAAAATATTTTTTCAAGATGTGGATTTTTAAAAAATATTTTTTCAAGATGTTAAATTTTAAAAAATATTTTTTCAAGATGTGGATTTTTAAAAAATATGTAACGTAGATTTTTAAAGGATATTTTTAAGACATGGATTTAAAAAAAAAAATATTTTAAAAGACGTCAAGTTTTAAAGAAAATTATTTTCAAGTCGTCATCTTTTAAATAATATTTTTTAATGCATGGATTTTTCACGAATTGGTTTTTTAAAAAATACACTTTTAAGGCGAGAATTTTTTAAAACAATATATTTCAAGAAGTGGATGTTTTTAAAAATATGTTTTTAAAGGCGATGATAAACAAAAATTAAGGAAAATGTTTCTAAAAACAAATTTAAAGACGTGGATTTTTTAAATATTTTTAAGACGTATTTTTTAAACGTGAAGTTTTTAGAATATTTTTCTATACGTGAACTTTTAAAAAAATGATGTTTCTAAACTTGGATTGTTTTTAAATTTTTTTTAGACTTAGATTTTTTTAAAAAAATATTTTTTAAGACATGGATTTAAAAAAAATATTTATTCCAGATGTGGATGTTTTCAAAAAAATAATTTTTCCTGGAATTGGGTATTTTAAAAAACATTTTTCTAGAGCTGGGTTTTTGAAAACACATTTTTTCTCTACGTGGATTTTTTTAATATTTTTGTAGACGTGTTTTTTTTTAAATATTTTTCTAGACGAGGATTTAAAAAATAACATTTTTTCTCTACCTGGATTTTTTCTAGACATGTTTTTAAATGCTTTTTTATACATGAATTGTTTTAAAAACTATTTGTAATAATTTTTAAACGTGGACTAAGATCTGTATTTTTAAAAACATTTTTTCTCTATGTGGATTTAATATTTTTCTAGACGTGTTTTTTAAATGTTTTTTCTATACGTGAATTTTTTAAAAAATATTTTCTCAATATTTTTTAGGAAATTTTTTTAGGCGTGGATTTTTTTTTCATATGTTTTATAAGGAATATTTTTCAAGACAGGGATTTAGAAAAAATATTTCTTCAAGAAGTGGATTTTTTACAAAATACTTTTCAAGACGTGGATTTTTCAAAAATATATTTCAAAAATAGGAGTTTCAAGATTATATTTCAAAACATGGATGTTTCAGGAATATAATTTAACACATGGTAGTATAAAAAATGTTTCCTCAAGACGTGGAGTTTTTAAAATATATTATTCCAAAACGTAGATTTTTTAATAAATATTTTTTGGAGACTTGAGTTTTTTAAAAAATATTTTTCTCTACGTGAATTGTTTTTAAATACTTTTCAAGACGTTTTTTTAAATATTTTTTCAAGACGTTTTTAAAAAGTTTTTCAGTACGAGGATTTAAAAAAATTCTAGACGTGGATTTTTTAAACAGGTGTATTTCTTTAAGACTTGGATTTTTTAAAATTTTTTTTCTTAACATGGATTTTTTAAAGAATGTTTTTTTAAAAAGTGATTTTTTTTAAAGAATATTTTTCACAACGTGGATTTTTTACAAAATATCTTTTTTTTAATACAAAGATTTTTAACAAAATATTTAAAACGTAGTTTTGATAATTTTTTTTTGTCCAAGTCGTGGAATTTTAAGGAATATTTTTTCAAGATATGGATATTTTTTAAAAATGTTTTCAATGTTTTTATATTTTTTGAAAACATAGATTTTTTTAAATAATATATTTAATACATAGTTTTGTTAAATTTTTCTTCTAGGCCGTGGAATTTTAAGGAATATTTTTTTAAGACATGGATTTTTTTAAAAATATTTTTTTCAATTAGTGGAGTTTTAAAGAATATTTTTTTCAACACACGGATTTTTAAAATATCTTTTTTTAAAACAAAAATTTTTAACAAAATATTTAAGACGTAGTTTGGTTAATTTGTTTTGCGCAATTCGTGGAATTTTAAGGAATATTTTTTAAAGGCATAGATATTTTTTACAAATGTTTTTTAAGACGCGGATTTTAAAGAATATTTTTTCAAGAGTTGGATTTTTCAAAGAATATTTTTTAAAGACCTGAATTTTTAAAGAATATTTTCAAAGCATGGATGTTTCAAAAAATATTTTTTCAAGACCTGATTTTTTTAAAGAACATGTTGAAAAATGGGGATTTTTTAAAGAATGAATTAATAAATTAAATTAAAAATATTTTTTCTAAACGTGGAGATATTTTTAAAATATTTTTTGTAAACTTGGAAATTTTTTATAAAATATTTTTGAAACCTGAATTTTTAACTATTATTTGTTCACGACTTGTATTTTTAAACAATATTTTTTCAAGACATGACTTTGTATATTCATGTATTAGTATTTACTTATTTAATGTAATTATAGTACAATGAGAATATAAAATAAATAAAAATTAATGAATTAGTGCTTGGGGTACAAAGAACATTTCTTGAAGTATAAAATATTATTATTAGTAACAAAAAATCTTTAAAAAGTGTATTTCTTAAAAACTTTTTTTCAACATTTGTCCACGACATGGATTTTAAAAAAATATATTTTTTCTAGACATAAATTTTATTACAAATATTTTTTTCGCAGCTTGAATTTTTTTAAAACACATTTTATCACAACGTTTATTTTTTTAGAAATTATGTTTTCATATCCTAGATTTTGTTAAAAAATATTTTTTAATGCAAAGACTGTTTAAAAAATAATTTTCCAAGACGTAGAGTTTTTTAAAAAAAAATTTTTCACAACGCATTTAAAAAAAAATATTTTTTTTTGGATTTTGGAGGTATTTGTATTTCTACTAGCTCCCTTATTCAGTTCACTTCTATCAACAAATGTAAATTCCCCACAAGTTCATTGCCGGATTTTCGCGGTATATATGTATGTAAACATTATAATTTTTCTATAGAAAAACATTTGTCCCAACAATTTTTCTATAGAAAAACACTTGTCTCAACAATTTTTCTATAGAAGAACACTTGTCCCAACAATTTTTCTATAGAGAAACAATTGTCCCAACAATTTTTCTATAGAAAAACAATTGTCCCAACAATTTTTCTATAGAAAAACAATTGTCCCAACAATTTTTCTATAGAAAAACAATTGTCCCAACAATTTTTCTATAGAAAAACAATTGTCCCAACAATTTTTCTATAGAAAAAAAATTGTCCCAACAATTTTTCTATAGAAAAACAATTGTCCCAACAATTTTTCTATAGAAAAACAATTGTCCCAACAATTTTTCTATAGAAAAACAATTGTCCCAACAATTTTTCTATAGAAAAACAATTGTCCCAACAATTTTTCTATAGAAAAACAATTGTCCCAACAATTTTTCTATAGAAAAACAATTGTCCCAACAATTTTTCTATAGAAAAACAATTGTCCCAACAATTTTTCTATAGAAAAACAATTGTCCCAACAATTTTTCTATAGAAAAACAATTGTCCCAACAATTTTTCTATAGAAAAACAATTGTCCCAACAATTTTTCTATAGAAAAACAATTGTCCCAATAATTTTTCTATAGAAAAACACTTGCCCCAACACTGTTTCTATAGAAAACCAATTGTGCCAACAATTTTTCTTTAGAAAACCAATTGTGCCAATAATTTTTCTATGGAAAAAGAATTGTACCAATAATTTTTCTATAGAAAAAGAATTGTACCAATAATTTTTCTATAGAAAAAGAATTGTACCAATAATTTTTCTATAGAAAAACTATTGTCCCAATAATATTTCTATAGTAAAACAATTGTCCCAATAAATTTTCTGTAGAAAAAGAATTGTACCAATAATTTTTCTATAGAAAAACTATTGTTCTAATAATAACAATTGTCCCCATAATTAGTCTATAGAAAAACAAATGTCCCAATAATTTTTCTATAGAAAAACAATTGGCCCAATGATGTTTCCATGGAAAAACAATTGTCCCAACAATTTTTCTATAGAAAAACACTTGTCCAAACAATTTTTCTATAGAAAAACACTTGTCCCAACAATTTTTCTATAGAAAAACACTTGTCCCAACAATTTTTCTATAGAAAAACACTTGTCCCAACAATTTTTCTATAGAAAAACACTTGTCCCAACAATTTTTCTATAGAAAAACACTTGTCCCAACAATTTTTCTATAGAAAAACACTTGTCCCAACAATTTTTCTATAGAAAAACACTTGTCCCAACAATTTTTCTATAGAAAAACACTTGTCCCAACAATTTTTCTATAGAAAAACACTTGTCCCAACAATTTTTCTATAGAAAAACACTTGTCCCAACAATTTTTCTATAGAAAAACACTTGTCCCAACAATTTTTCTATAGAAAAACACTTGTCCCAACAATTTTTCTATAGAAAAACACTTGTCCCAAAAATTTTTCTATAGAAATACACTTGTCCCAACAATTTTTCTATAAAAAACAATTGTCCCAATAATTTTTCTATAGAAAAACAATTGTCCCAATAATTTTTCTATAGAAAAACAATTGTCCCAATAATTTTTCTATAGAAAAACAATTGTCCCAATAATTTTTCTATAGAAAAACAATTGTCCCAATAATTTTTCTATAGAAAAACAATTGTCCCAACAATTTTTCTATAGAAAAACAATTGTCCCAACAATTTTTCTATAGAAAAACAATTGTCCCAACAATTTTTCTATAGAAAAACAATTGTCCCAACAATTTTTCTATAGAAAAACAATTGTCCCAACAATTTTTCTATAGAAAAACAATTGTCCCAACAATTTTTCTATAGAAAAACAATTGTCCCAACAATTTTTCTATAGAAAAACAATTGTCCCAATAATTTTTCTATAGAAAAACAATTGTCCCAACAATTTTTCTATAGAAAAACAATTGTCCCAACAATTTTTCTATAGAAAAACAATTGTCCCAACAATTTTTCTATAGAAAAACAATTGTCCCAACAATTTTTCTATAGAAAAACAATTGTCCCAACAATTTTTCTATAGAAAAACAATTGTCCCAACAATTTTTCTATAGAAAAACAATTGTCCCAACAATTTTTCTATAGAAAAACAATTGTCCCAACAATTTTTCTATAGAAAAACAATTGTCCCAACAATTTTTCTATAGAAAAACAATTGTCCCAACAATTTTTCTATAGAAAAACAATTGTCCCAACAATTTTTCTATAGAAAAACAATTGTCCCAACAATTTTTCTATAGAAAAACAATTGTCCCAACAATTTTTCTATGAAAAAACTATTGTCCCAATAATTTTTCTATTGAAAAAATATTGTCTCAATAAATATTTTATGGAAAAGGAATTATCCCTATAATTTTTCTATGGAAAAAGAGTTGTCCTAATATGCTTTCAATGGAAAAACTATTGTCCCAATAATTTTCTGCGGAAAAAAATTTTCCCAAAAATTTTTCTATGGAAAACTTAGAAAAACCTTGGGCACACAGGTTGGTTTATGTGTAGATTTAGTTTAACTTTAATGAAAACTCTTTACAACCCTCTAATCAAATTTTAAAGCACACTTTTAGGCGCTTTTATGAAAACACTTTAAATTACACATGCAATCAGCTGTTTCTTTTTTATGGGCATATATTTTCAATTTAAATAAATTCCAATAACATTAAATGATGTTGTTTTTGTTGCTGATACCACGTTTTTGTTCTCTCTCAACAAACTTGAACTTTCGAAATTGTTCATTTAACAACAAATTAAGTACAATCAAGTACAATGCAACAGCTACAATAACAACAACAACAGCAACAATATTGCCATACAATGTCTGTGGCACCAATTTATGACAATAACAAATTGTAAAAACTACTGCCACCAGAGATGCGAGGCAAATCGGAGCAGAGGCCAAATTGCATATGAACCCAAATACCATTGATTTGACTGACCGGCTGGCTGACTATAGGCCATTCTAGGAATCACAACGAAAAAATATTATATATCTGTGTATTGACAACACTTTAAACAAATATACACACGACATTCAATGTGTAAATGAACACATAAAGACCAACAGACGGACAGACAGACCAATATATATGTGGACAATCAGACAAGTGAATGGCCCATCTCCGAACAATTCAGTTGTACAACTACCACAGATTGTGAGAGATACAATGCAAATTATGAACAATTGTCCCAACAATTTTTCTATAGAAAAACAATTGTCCCAACAATTTTTCTATGAAAAAACTATTGTCCCAATAATTTTTCTATTGAAAAAATATTGTCTCAATAAATATTTTATGGAAAAGGAATTATCCCTATAATTTTTCTATGGAAAAAGAGTTGTCCTAATATGCTTTCAATGGAAAAACTATTGTCCCAATAATTTTCTGCGGAAAAAAATTTTCCCAAAAATTTTTCTATGGAAAACTTAGAAAAACCTTGGGCACACAGGTTGGTTTATGTGTAGATTTAGTTTAACTTTAATGAAAACTCTTTACAACCCTCTAATCAAATTTTAAAGCACACTTTTAGGCGCTTTTATGAAAACACTTTAAATTACACATGCAATCAGCTGTTTCTTTTTTATGGGCATATATTTTCAATTTAAATAAATTCCAATAACATTAAATGATGTTGTTTTTGTTGCTGATACCACGTTTTTGTTCTCTCTCAACAAACTTGAACTTTCGAAATTGTTCATTTAACAACAAATTAAGTACAATCAAGTACAATGCAACAGCTACAATAACAACAACAACAGCAACAATATTGCCATACAATGTCTGTGGCACCAATTTATGACAATAACAAATTGTAAAAACTACTGCCACCAGAGATGCGAGGCAAATCGGAGCAGAGGCCAAATTGCATATGAACCCAAATACCATTGATTTGACTGACCGGCTGGCTGACTATAGGCCATTCTAGGAATCACAACGAAAAAATATTATATATCTGTGTATTGACAACACTTTAAACAAATATACACACGACATTCAATGTGTAAATGAACACATAAAGACCAACAGACGGACAGACAGACCAATATATATGTGGACAATCAGACAAGTGAATGGCCCATCTCCGAACAATTCAGTTGTACAACTACCACAGATTGTGAGAGATACAATGCAAATTATGAACAATTTTTGCATCAACACATTCACACATGGCGGGCATAAACAAAAAAACAGAAAAAAGAAATAACACAGAATTGACTTGTTCAACTTTACACAAAATGGTCATATTCATATGCCATCGACAACTCGAATATGATTGAGAGCAGAGGACGATAGACACCATGGTACTGTGAAGTTGGTTTTTTGTGTTTGGGCGGCTTGGTAGGGAATGTTCACAGTCTACCAAACAATGGCAATTTTATACTCTGTACTCCCTCCTCGAACCATCAACCAAAGTAAACCGAGAGGAGGAATGCCTTTGTCAGTGCAAAGGAAGACACAAGTGGAAAATTGCTAAAGCTTTATCCTGCCTGCCTGTCTGCCAAAGCAGCTGTTGCAGCCAGTTCTTCCTCAATTGTCGCCTATAGGGCTGTGAAAAATTGTGGCCAGAACCTATATTAAAGTGACTAAACGTTGCAAGCCATGTTATTTTAAGTTATCGTTTTTTTGTCATAACAACAACAACAACCGTTTCACAGATATGCATGTTTTTTCACTTTGGCCAACTGGCTACAATCTACCTTCAAATGTTTTATGCTTTTGGGTGAAAAGCCAAATGGTTTGGTTTTATCCCCGGTTAAATGAACAACAGAGGCGAAAAAATGCATTGGAGTTGAGGCCAAAAGTGTTTTCGGGATATGTTTCCGAAAAAATGGATGACATTTTTGTGGAGGTGAGGTTATGATGGGGTTTTTTGTCATTGTTTTATTTTTTGTTAAACGGTTTCACATCATTTTTATCATATCGCATCGTTATGGCAGAGAGGGGAAAATGTGAAGGCAAAATGAAAAGAGAGGGTATAAAGGGTTGGTAATATTGGGGCAAGGAAAAGAGTCCCAATATTTTGTCTCAATATTTTTTTTACAGAAAAACAATTGTCCCAATACTTTTTCTATAGAAAAACAATTGTCCCAATAATTTTTCTATAAAAGAACAAATGTCCCAATAATTTTTCTATAGAAAAACAATAGTCGCAATATTTTTTCTAAAGAAAAACAATAGTCGCAATATTTTTTCTAAAGAAAAACAATAGTCGCAATAATTTTTCTAAAGAAAAACAATAGTCGCAATAATTTTTCTATAGAAAAACAATTGTCTCAATAATTTTTCTATAGAAAAACAATTGTCTCAATAATTTTTCTATAGAAAAACAATGGTCGCAATAATTTTTCTATAGAAAAACAATTGTCCCAATAATTTTTCTATAGAAAAACAATTGTCCCAATAATTTTTCTATAGAAAAACAATTGTCCCAATAATTTTTCTATAGAAAAACAATTGTCCCAATAATTTTTCTATAGAAAAACAATTGTCCCAATAATTTTTCTATAGAAAAACAATTGTCCCAATAATTTTTCTATAGAAAAACAATTGTCCCAATAATTTTTCTATAGAAAAGCAATTGTCCCAATAATTTTTCTATAGAAAAGCAATTTTCCCAATAATTTTTCTATACAAAAGCAATTGTCCCAATAGTTTTTCTATAGCAAAAACAATGGTCCCAATAATTTTTCTATAGAAAAACAATCGCCCCAAGAATTTTTCTATAGAAAAACAATCGCCCCAACAATTTTTCTATAGAAAAACAATCGCCCCAACAATTTTTCTATAGAAAAACAATCGCCCCAACAATTTTTCTATAGAAAAACAATTGTCCCAACAATTTTTCTATAGAAAAACAATTGTCCCAACAATTTTTCTATAGAAAAACAGTTGTCCCAACAATTTTTCTATAGAAAAACAATTGTACCAATAATTTTTCTATAGAAAAACAATTGTACCAATAATTTTTCTATAGAAAAACAATTGTACCAATAATTTATCTATAGAAAAACAATTGTCCCAATAATTTTCCTAAACAAAACATTGTCCCAATAATTTTTCTATAGAAAAACAATTGTCCCAATAATTTTTCTTAAGAAAAACATTGTCCCAATAATTTTTCTATAAAAAAATTGTCCCAATAATTTTTTTATAAGAAAAATTGTTCCAATAATTTTCCTATAACAAACTATTGTCGCAACAATCTTTCTATAGAAAAACAATTGTCCCAATAATTTTTCTATAGAAAAAACTTGTCCCAGCAATTTTTCTATAGAAAAACAATTGTCCCAATAATTTTTCTATAGAAAAACAATTGTCCCAATAATTGTTCTATAGTCCCATGTCCCAATAATTTTTCTATAGAAAAACAATTGTCCCAATAATTTTTCTATAGAAAAACAATTGTCCCAATAATTTTTCTATAGAAAAACAATTGTCCCAATAATTTTTCTATAGAAAAACAATTGTCCCAATAATTTTTCTATAGAAAAACAACAGTCGCAATATTTTTTTATAGAAAAACAATTGTCCCAATAATTTTTCTATAGCGAAAACAATTGTCCCAATAATTTTTCTGTAGAAAACCAATTGTCCCAATAATTTTTTATAGAAAAACAATTGTCCCAATAATTTTTCTATAGAAAAACAATTGTCCCAACAATTTTCCTATAGAATAACAATTGTCTCAGTAATTTTTCGATAGAAAAACAATTTTTCCAATATTTTTTCTATAGAAAAACAATTGTCCCAATAATTTTTCTATAGAAAAACAATTGTCCCAATAATTTTTCTATAGAAAAACAATTGTCCCAATAATTTTTCTATAGAAAAACAATTGTCCCAATAATTTTTCTATAGAAAAACAATTGCCTCAATAATTTTTCTATAAAAAAACAATTGTCCCAATAATTTTTCTATAGAAAAACAATTGTCCCAATAATTTTTCTATAGAAAAACAATTGTCCCAATAATTTTTCTATAGAAAAACAATTGTCCCAATAAATTTTCTATAGAAAAACACTTGTCCCAATAATTTTTCTATAAGAAAACAATTGTCCCAACAATTTTTCTATAGAAAAACAATTGTCCCAATAACTTTTCTATAGAAAAACAATTGTCCCGATAACTTTTCTATAGGAAAACAATTGTCCCAATAATTTTTCTAAAGGAAAACAATTGTGCCAATAATTTGTCTATAGAAAAACAATTGTTCCAATAATTTTTCTATAGAAAAACAATTGTCCCGATAATTTTTCTATAGAAAAACAATTGTCCCGATAAATTTTCTATAGAAAAACAATTGTCCCAATAATTTTTCTATAGAATAACAGTAGTGCCAATAATTTTTCTATAAAATAACAGTAGTCCCAATAACTTTTCTATTGAAAAACATTTGTCCCAATAATTTTTCTATAGAAAAACATTTGTCCCAATAATTTTTCAATAAAAAACAATTGTTCCAATAATTTTTCTTAAGAACAATTGCCCCAAAATTTTTTCTATAAAAAACAAATGTTCCAATAATTTTTCAACAGAAAAACATTTGTACCAATAATTATTCTATAGAAAAACAATTGTCCCAATGATTTTTCTATAGATAAACAATTGTCCCAATATTTTTTCCGCAGAAAAACAATTGTCCCAATAATTTTTCTATAGAAAAACAATTGTCCCAAATATTTTTTCTATAGAAAAACAATTGTCCCAGTAATTTTTCTATTGAAAAACATTTGTCCCAATAATTTTCTATTGAAAAACATTTGTCCCAATAATTTTTCTATAGAAAAACATTTGTCCCAATAATTTTTCTATAGAAAAACAATTGTCCCAATAATTTTTCTATAGAAAAACAATTGTCCCAATAATTTTTCTACAGAAAAAAAATATTCCAATAATTTTTCTATACAAATACAATTGTCTCAATAATTGTTCTCTAGAAAACCAATTGTCCCAATAATTTTTCTTTAGCAAAACAATTGTCCCAATAATTTTTCTATAGAAAATAAAATTGTCACTATAATTATTCTACAGAAATACAATTGTCATAATAATTTTTCTATAAAAAAACAATTGTCCCAATAATTTTTCAACAGAAAAACAATTGTCCCAATAATTTTTCTATAGAAAAAGTATTGTCCCAATAATTTTTCTATAGAAAAAGTATTGTCCCAATAATTTTTCTATAGCAAAAACAATTGTCCCAATATTTTTTTATAGCAAAAACAATTGTCCCAATAATTTTTCTATAGAAAAACAATAGTCCCACTACGTTTTCTATAGAAAAACAATTGTCCCAAAAATTTTTCTAAAAAACAATTGTCCCATTAATTTTTCTATAACAAAAACAATTGTCCCAATAATTTTTCTATAGCAAAAACAATTGTCCCACTATTTTTTTTTATAGAAAAACAATTGTCCCATTAACTTTTTTCTATAGCAAAAACAACTGTCCCAATAATTTTTCTGTAGAAAAACACTTGTCCCAACAATTTTTCTATAGACAAACAATTGTCCCAATATTTTTTCTATAGACAAACAATTGTCCCAATAATTTTTCTATAGAAAAACAATTGTCCCAGTAATTTTTCATGCAAACAACTGTCCCAATAATTTTTCTATAGAAAAACAATTTTCCCAATAATTTTTCAATAGAAAAACAATTGTCCCAATAATTTTTCTATAGAAAAACAATTGTCTCAATAATTTTTCTCTTGCAAAACAGTTGTCCCAATAACTTTTCTTTAAAAACAATTGTCCTAATATTTTTTCTATAGAAAAACAATAGTCCCACTACGTTTTCTATAGAAAAACAATTGTCCCAAAAATTTTTCTAAAAAACAATTGTCCCAATAATTTTTCTATAGAAAAACAATTGTCCCAATAATTTTTCTATAGAAAAACAATTGTCCCAATAATTTTTCTATAGAAAAAACTTGTCCCAGCAATTTTTCTATAGAAAAACAATTGTCCCAATAATTTTTCTATAGAAAAACAATTGTCCCAATAATTGTTCTATAGTCCCATGTCCCAATAATTTTTCTATAGAAAAACAATTGTCCCAATAATTTTTCTATAGAAAAACAATTGTCCCAATAATTTTTCTATAGAAAAACAATTGTCCCAATAATTTTTCTATAGAAAAACAATTGTCCCAATAATTTTTCTATAGAAAAACAACAGTCGCAATATTTTTTTATAGAAAAACAATTGTCCCAATAATTTTTCTATAGCGAAAACAATTGTCCCAATAATTTTTCTGTAGAAAACCAATTGTCCCAATAATTTTTTATAGAAAAACAATTGTCCCAATAATTTTTCTATAGAAAAACAATTGTCCCAACAATTTTCCTATAGAATAACAATTGTCTCAGTAATTTTTCGATAGAAAAACAATTTTTCCAATATTTTTTCTATAGAAAAACAATTGTCCCAATAATTTTTCTATAGAAAAACAATTGTCCCAATAATTTTTCTATAGAAAAACAATTGTCCCAATAATTTTTCTATAGAAAAACAATTGTCCCAATAATTTTTCTATAGAAAAACAATTGCCTCAATAATTTTTCTATAAAAAAACAATTGTCCCAATAATTTTTCTATAGAAAAACAATTGTCCCAATAATTTTTCTATAGAAAAACAATTGTCCCAATAATTTTTCTATAGAAAAACAATTGTCCCAATAAATTTTCTATAGAAAAACACTTGTCCCAATAATTTTTCTATAAGAAAACAATTGTCCCAACAATTTTTCTATAGAAAAACAATTGTCCCAATAACTTTTCTATAGAAAAACAATTGTCCCGATAACTTTTCTATAGGAAAACAATTGTCCCAATAATTTTTCTAAAGGAAAACAATTGTGCCAATAATTTGTCTATAGAAAAACAATTGTTCCAATAATTTTTCTATAGAAAAACAATTGTCCCGATAATTTTTCTATAGAAAAACAATTGTCCCGATAAATTTTCTATAGAAAAACAATTGTCCCAATAATTTTTCTATAGAATAACAGTAGTGCCAATAATTTTTCTATAAAATAACAGTAGTCCCAATAACTTTTCTATTGAAAAACATTTGTCCCAATAATTTTTCTATAGAAAAACATTTGTCCCAATAATTTTTCAATAAAAAACAATTGTTCCAATAATTTTTCTTAAGAACAATTGCCCCAAAATTTTTTCTATAAAAAACAATTGTTCCAATAATTTTTCAACAGAAAAACATTTGTACCAATAATTATTCTATAGAAAAACAATTGTCCCAATGATTTTTCTATAGATAAACAATTGTCCCAATATTTTTTCCGCAGAAAAACAATTGTCCCAATAATTTTTCTATAGAAAAACAATTGTCCCAAATATTTTTTCTATAGAAAAACAATTGTCCCAGTAATTTTTCTATTGAAAAACATTTGTCCCAATAATTTTCTATTGAAAAACATTTGTCCCAATAATTTTTCTATAGAAAAACATTTGTCCCAATAATTTTTCTATAGAAAAACAATTGTCCCAATAATTTTTCTATAGAAAAACAATTGTCCCAATAATTTTTCTACAGAAAAAAAATATTCCAATAATTTTTCTATACAAATACAATTGTCTCAATAATTGTTCTCTAGAAAACCAATTGTCCCAATAATTTTTCTTTAGCAAAACAATTGTCCCAATAATTTTTCTATAGAAAATAAAATTGTCACTATAATTATTCTACAGAAATACAATTGTCATAATAATTTTTCTATAAAAAAACAATTGTCCCAATAATTTTTCTATAGAAAAAGTATTGTCCCAATAATTTTTCTATAGAAAAAGTATTGTCCCAATAATTTTTCTATAGCAAAAACAATTGTCCCAATATTTTTTTATAGCAAAAACAATTGTCCCAATAATTTTTCTATAGAAAAACAATAGTCCCACTACGTTTTCTATAGAAAAACAATTGTCCCAAAAATTTTTCTAAAAAACAATTGTCCCATTAATTTTTCTATAACAAAAACAATTGTCCCAATAATTTTTCTATAGCAAAAACAATTGTCCCACTATTTTTTTTTTATAGAAAAACAATTGTCCCATTAACTTTTTTCTATAGCAAAAACAACTGTCCCAATAATTTTTCTGTAGAAAAACACTTGTCCCAACAATTTTTCTATAGACAAACAATTGTCCCAATATTTTTTCTATAGACAAACAATTGTCCCAATAATTTTTCTATAGAAAAACAATTGTCCCAGTAATTTTTCATGCAAACAACTGTCCCAATAATTTTTCTATAGAAAAACAATTTTCCCAATAATTTTTCAATAGAAAAACAATTGTCCCAATAATTTTTCTATAGAAAAACAATTGTCTCAATAATTTTTCTCTTGCAAAACAGTTGTCCCAATAACTTTTCTTTAAAAACAATTGTCCTAATATTTTTTCTATAGAAAAACAATAGTCCCACTACGTTTTCTATAGAAAAACAATTGTCCCAAAAATTTTTCTAAAAAACAATTGTCCCAATAATTTTTCTATAGAAAAACAATTGTCCCAATAATTTTTCTATAGAAAAACAATTGTCCCAATAATTTTTCTATAGAAAAACAATTGTCCCAATAATTTTTCTATAGAAAAACAATTGTCCCAATAATTTTTCTATAGAAAAACAATTGTCCCAATAATTCTTCTATAGAAAAAACATTGTCCCAATAATTTTTCTATAGAAAAACAATTGTCCCAATAATTTTTCTATAGGAAAACAATTGTCCCAATAATTTTTTTATAGAAAAACAATGGTCCCAATAATTTTTCTGTAGAAAAACAATTGTCCCTATAATTTTTCAACAGAAAACAATTGTCCCAATAATTTTTCTACAGAAAAACAATTGTCCCAATAATTTTTCTATAGAAAAACATTTGTCCCAATAATTTTTCTATAGAAAACCAATTGTCCCAATAATTTTTCTATAGAAAAACAATTGCCGCAATAATTTTTCTATAGAAAAACAATTGCCGCAATAATATTTCTATAGAAAAACAATTGTCCCAATATTTTTTCTATAGAAAAACAATACAATTGTGCCAATAATTTTTCTATACAAAAATAATTGCCCCAATAATTTTTCTATAGAAAAACAATTGTCCCAATAATTTTTCTATAGAATAACAATTGTTCCAATAATTTTTCTATAGAAAAACAATTGTCGCAATAATTTTTCTATAGACAAACAATTGTCCCAATAATTTTTCTATAGAAAAACGATTGTCCCAATAATTTTTCTATAGAAAAACGATTGTCCCAATAATTTTTCTATAGAAAAACAATTGTCCCAATAATTTTTCTATAGAAAAACAATTGTCCCAATAATTTTTCTATAGGAAAACAATTGTCCTAAAAATTTTTCTATGAAAAAATACAATATTGTATAGAAAAAACTTGTCCCAAAACTGGTTAGAGAAAAATAATTTTTTATAGGAAATTTTCTCGCCATAGTTTTCGCGCCTCCACTTTAAACATCCGCTCCTCGTTTATTGTTTTTTCACTTATCCCCCAAAAACCACTGCATACTTTTGGGAATAATGTCACAGCTGTTATTAGTGAGTCTATGGCTAACGTAACCTTCGTCCTGACTGCATCCCTGCCCAGCCTGCTACCACACGGCAATGTTAGGAGTCAAAAACACTTTCACATTATGCGACAAAGCCATCATCGGCGTTATGATATTTTGCTTCATATGACCATGTGACCGATAATATACCTGCTGTTGCTCTTTTTTATGGCCACGTTTTTTTCGTCTTCCCATTGGCATGGCGTAACAAAAATTTGTTTCGATTTTTTTTTTTTTTCAAAATCCATACAATTTGACAGCCGGTAGCCAGGAATAATTAAACTTAATCGGATTTACAGGCTATTGCGACAGCATGACGAAAAAGGAGAAACTGCAAAAAAAAATTGTGCAAATTTTTCTCTTCACGGTTTTTGTGGCATTCTTTTAGGGATCAGGTACATGAGGATAGGTATTAAAGCTTTATAAAAAATCTAGCAAAAAAACACAAATGTTGATTTTTGTTATTAGTAATCCTTGAAATAGCCAGGCAACAAGCGTCCTGTTAAATGAGGAAAGCTGAGCTGACCTCATGGCAATGATGATGCTTCCATAAATGCCAATAATAATAAAGGTTGTTGTCATCATCGAGAGGCTGCAGCAGCATTAACTTTTCATTTAAAGTGGAGTATTAAATTTTTTAGTAATTTAATTGGAATTTAAGAGGCAATTGTAGAAAATTATTATTCTCCAAGCTTTAAGTTTTGCAGGTTATTTTACAAATATTACCGCAGTTAAATGCTTGAAAAATAGGAAGCAGTTACATTGAGCCAGATTTTATTTCAGCTACAAACGAATATAACATACTGCTACGACAACAACAACTAATAAAATATCCATTTCACTTTATTCCAACATTTATTGTGAGTAAAACCCAAGGGTATGTTTTTAATTGTTTTAATAAAACAATTAATATGAAATATCCCACCATGTCTTTTAACATAACCACAAACATTCTGCCATTAGACATTGTCTCAACAAAAGGGCTGAAGAAATATTTTCTCTTCCAATATTTATACAATTCTCGACAACCGTCATTAAATGTAAAACACATGTTAACCACACACATACCTACACAGAAAAGGATAAGAAAGGATATAAATATTGTGAGACATTTTTACTCAAAAGATTGTTGTATAATGAAATGAAATCCTTAACAATCTGTTAAATGTAATGAAACACAATTTAAAAGGCATACATTTAATCATACTTAAGGGGGGGGGGGGGGGGGGTGTTTTAACAATTCATACATTATGAAGATACAGTGGAGCCTCGAAGCAAAGTAACATCTAGAAAGTGTCATCATGGCACATGAAAACAATTGTTTCTCAATTGTTGTCATTTTTATTAAACCTAAAGTTCTAAGTTTTAAATACTAAACATATCTAAACGAATTAACAACAAGTAAAAAGTCGTTAAGTTCGGCCGGGCCGAACTTTTTATGCCCTCCACCACAAAATAGTCTTAATTAAAATGGAATAATTAGGGTCCTTTCAAAATGTTAGGTGGAACAACTTTTCGACAATGGATAGACTCAAAAATTTCATCACGCCATAACGCGAAGTTCGACTCACGGCGGATCTGTCCTTCGGGGTTCATAATATACTCACCAAGGCCTTTCTTCCCCAAGAGGAATTTTCCGTGCCCCAGACTTTCACCTCCATTTTGCTGCACAATGTTATCTAATCTAATCTAAAACAAGTAGGAAAAGCGTTAAGTTCGGTCGGGCCGAACTTTTTATACCCTCCACCACAAATTTTTATAACCTCCACCACAATTTCAAAATACCAAATATCGGAAGGTACTGTTCTATGGGGGCTATATGATGGCGTGGACCTATACCTACGAATTTCTGGGGGAAAGTTTTATACCCCAAACGAAGACTAAATACCAAATTTCAGCTATCTCGGTGTGATAATGAGGCCAAAACCTTCAAAATACCGAAAATCGGGAGATATCGTCCTATGGGGGCTATATCAAAACGTGGACCTATATAAATATTTTATAGTAGAAATGTTTCTTAGCCTCTGGAAATTCAAAATACAAAGTTACAACCTATTCTGTTGTCAAATGGGACTAATATATTCAAAATATATTAAAATGACGCGTACTTTATATGGGGCGTTCTATGGGGGTAATACCAAAACGTGGACCTATATAAACCAACTTTGGTAGGAATGTTTTTTGGCCTCTGGAGACACAAAATACCAAATTACAACCAATTTGGCGGTAAAATGGGACAAATATCTTAAAAATTCCTTAAAACGACGACGCGTCACGCGTCATTTTGTATGGGGGCTATACGAAAGCGTGGACCTATATAGCCCGCTTTCAATACCAAAAGTCCTACGTACATATAATAGATTTTCCCAAAATTTCATCCGCCTACCTCAATCCGTTCGGACGCTAGAGTGATTTCCACAGACGGTCAGACAGACAGACGGACAGACGGACGGACATGGCTATATCGATGTAGAAATGTACGCTGATCAAGAATATATATAGTTTGTGGGGTCTATAATGATTATTTCGAGTAGTTACAAACGTAGTGACAAACTTAATATACCCCCATCCTATGGTGGAGGGTATAAAAATGTGTTCATCTAGGTGAAAGGTACCACCTACGGGTCTATATCAATGAGTCAACCTATCATTAATTTTTTTGATGGAAAAGTTTTATAGCTGCAGGGAACTTCAAGAGTCAAATTGAGGGTAGTTTCATCAAAACAATGTAGACCCTCGAAAATGGACCCATGTTGACGAATTTTAGTGAAGAAATTTCGTGACCACTGAAAATTCCCGAAAATCGGGAGGTACAGTTATATGGGGGGATATACCAAAACATGGACCTACATATATTGACGATTATTTTTGAATAGACAAAATTGTAGCTAAAATTCTCAAAATACCGAAAATCGGGGATACTGTTATATGAGGGGCTATACCAAAACATGGACCTATGTTGATGATATTTCGTGGAGATGTTTCATGACCACTGAGAACTTCAAATGTCAAATTACAGCTAGTTCGGTTAGAAATTGTAACTAAAATGCTCAAAATACCGAAAATCGGGAGATACGGTTATAAGGGGGCCATACCAAAACATGGTCCTATGTTGACGATGTTTGGTGGAGATATTTCATGACCACTGAGAACCTCAAATGTCAAATTGCAGATCGTTCGGTTACAAATTGTGGCTAAAATTCTCAAAATACCGAAAATCGGGAGGTACCGTTATATGGGGACTATAACAAAACATGTACCTATGCCCATATCCTTTGGGATATAAGTTTGTTGATCACTAGGAACCCTATGTGCCAAATTATAGCTAATTCGGTCAGCAAATGTGGCGAAGAACGACAAAATACCTCAAATCCGGAGGTACCGTTATATGGGGGCTATACCAAAGAGTGGACCGATATAGCCCATCTTCGAACTTGACCTGCCTATGGAAAAAAGACCCTCGGGTGCAAAATTTCAGCACTCTATCTCAATTATTGCGGACGCTAGAGTGATTACAACAGACGGACAGACAGACGGACAGACGGACATGGCTAGATCGTCTTAGAATTTTATCCTGATCAAGAATATATATACTTTATAGGGTCCCAAATGATTAGTTCGATGTGTTACAAACGGAATGACAAACTTAATATACCCTCCATACTATGGTGGAGGGTATAAAAATATTATTATTATTTTTTTAACTTAAAGTTTTAAGATTTAAATACTAAACATATCTAAACGAATTTACGAAAATAATGGATCCTTGATAAAAAATTTGATTTTATTATTATCTTTTTATAAAAAAAATAGTTTTTTGATTATTTGTACTTTTTTGCCAGAAGAAATTGAGAAAGGAAATGTTATTGTTCTTATGTTTTTTTGGAAAAAATAATTTTTTTTTACATAAAAAAAAAATCTTGACAAAATATTATTAAATTATTTATTAGAAAATTATGTTTTTTTTATAAAAATATGTTACTTTATTATTAATAAAAAACAAACTATTTTATTTAAAAATTATCAAAAGATGCATGATATAAAATTAAATTTTTTTTATAAAAACATTATTTAATTATTCGTACATTTTTTTTTTGCTAAAAAAAAAATTGATTTACATTTTTTATTAGTTTATTGTTTTTTCTTTTGTTGATACAAATGTTTTTAATTATATCTAATTTTTATACATGGAATTTTTTATTAAAAATAAAATTTTTAACTATAATTAAAAAACTAATATTTAATTCTTGATAATTTTTTTTAAAAATATTTTAATTATGAAAAAATTCTTGATATAAAATAATATTTATTTTTATAATTATATTTTAATTATATTATATTTTTTATTATTAGTCCTTTTTTGCTAAAAACTTAATTAAGACAATTGTATTTATTTTTTATTGTTTTTTTTTTGTTCATAGAAAATGTTTTTTATTATTAATGCTTAAGTCTGGAGTATTCCCTTCGCCGCACACTGGTCGAAACCATTGATCTAGCGGCGCGAAAGTCAAAAAATTAAAGTATAAAATTGCGAAATTTTTTCCATTGTATCGATTACAGACACTCTGCTGACTAAAATTTTGTTTTCACTTTTTTGTTGTTGTAAATATTCACTCAGTTATTAACTGTCAAGTGCAAGAAATTTTGATGCATCAGATTTTAAAAAAATTGTTGCTAAAAACCTGATTTCATATTTGTTTAATTGTTTAATAAATTCGTAATAAAAGTAAACAAAGTTTATTTTTTATTATCATTTATTTAAAAAAAATGTTTGGAGCCTAAATTTACATAGTTATGTAGCAAAAAATTTTCAAAAATTATTATTTTTGCTATGTTTTAGTGCAATATAGTTTTGTTGAATGGAGCGTAACTACCAAGGTCCACCGAGGTTCAGTCCAATTTTTTTTTACTAATTAATTTGGACTTCCTAGATTCCGAATCACCACAATTTAGCTGCAAATCTTTCTGTGAAATGGTCTTGAAAATAGCTTAAATCCTCAAAATACCCAAAATCTGTCGGTACAGCTATATGGGGGCTATATCAAAATGTAGACCTATGTTCACAATTTTTGGTGGAGAAGATGTATAACCAACGAGAACCTCCTATGCCAAAATTCAGCTTATTTGGTCTGAAAATGTAGACAAAATCCTAACAATACCGAATATTGGGAGGTACCGTTATATGGGGACAATATCAAAACGTAGACCTATGTCCACAATTTTTGGTGTAGAATGTGTGTGTCCACTGGGAACCCCAAATACCAAATTACACCTAATTTAGCCGGAAAATGTAGCCTTAAACCCAGAAAATACTGAAAATCGGGAGGTACCTTAAAAGGGGCCTATACCTACACGTGGACCTATGTCCACAATTTTTGGTGGAAAGGTTTAGTGATCACTAGAAACCCTAAGTACCAAATTACAACTAATTTGGGAGGAAAGGGTGGCTTAAATCCTCAAAATACCGAATATCAGGAGGTACCGTTATATGGGGGCTATACCAACATATTAGCCGATGTTGTTCATATTTAGTACATTATTACCCACGGACACAGACTGAGTTTGTGCAAAATTTCAGAAAGATATCTCCATTCGTTTCCAAGTTATTAATTTCGCGCCGCTAGATCAGTGTTTTCGACCACTATGCGCCGGGATGAAATCATGATATTGGTAGCGATCAGTAAATTTTGCAGGCTGTCAGTGCGTTTTGTAAACATTACTTACAAAGGCAATGATGAAGTTAAGCCAATGGGGGAATACTCCACACTTGAGCAATCATATGATTGAATCTTCAACTAAAACAAAACAAACTAACAAACAAACCTAATTTTTCAATGTATATAATAGGTCTAATAAGCTCAACTCGAAAGAGAATTAATTAAATATCACTATAAATGACCTTCGCCTTAATAAGGCAAAAATACAAGATGTAATTATTTGCAATTTTTTATTCAAAAACGCCCATAAAATATTATTTATTTATATTATTTAGTTATCATGGGTGCAAGTGATCTGGCATGTCATCTTTTTAGCATCTTCATCGATGAATTATATATGAACGTGGACGACAAAAGATGCTATTCATTTTTGGATCCAAAGCATATAATTTACACCAATGCTTTGGCATGTCATTTTCACCAACACTTCGCAATGACATTATCATTACGACGAGAGTTTTAACAACATTGGTTGCGGTTTCGAATCTCCGACACCATCAAGCCTATTTTTAAAAATTAATCTTATATATTTAGAAAATTAGTATAAATAAAAACACAACATTCATCTCTATTGGATCGAGGGAACGGGTTCAAATGCTGATGAAAAGATGGGATCTTTCACGACTTCCTTTGTATGGGTTCAACTGCTGATGAAAAGATCGGATCTTTCACGACTTCCTTTGCATTGGTTCAAATGCTAGTGAAAAGATCGGACCTTTCACGACTTTGTTTGAACCAATGCAAAAGATGCCACGAAATCACGGCAACGCCTGGAACCCCTTCCCTCAAATTTTGCAGGGTAATTGTTCCACAAACATCTCAGTAGAGAGGAGGGAGGCTTCTCTCATATGAATGAGATTAATACTAGCACAATGACAAGGGACCTACTGTCTATCGCCGAGTTCGAACGACGTGCCCTAAGACACCGCATGTAGAGAAGTTTTTCATGGTAGAAATACTCAGAAAATGTAATTTACGTATCTTCGTTTCTAATATTATTCCATAAAGTGGAGCTGTATTTCAACTTCACATCCGCCTTGTTCGCAGAATGTCGTGGGTTCGATTCCTCGGCGAGGTAACATCAAACTTTCAACTGTGGCAAAATACACCTCAGTAATGTTGGCGACATTTTCTGAGTATTTCAGCCATATAAAACTTGTCTAAAAGTGGTGTCTTAGGACACGTAGTTCGGACTCGGCGATAAACTGTAGTTGCCAAGCTTAATGTGATAAGGTGGCAGAATCGACAAAGTTATTTCCATAAAGGAATTTTGATTTGCTAAAAGTTAATTCCCAGGGGCAGTGATGTAGGGTATCACATGACCGGCCCCGTCCTAATATAACCTTTGCTAATTGGTTTTTTTAATAAAAAATATAAATTAAGTATTATTTTTATACCCTCAGCCTTTAGGCTATGAAGGGTATATACACTTTCATACGGGCAAAATGTGCCTCATCGAAATAATGGTTTTAGACCCCAAGTATGTTTGGACGAAATGTGTTTCAGACAATTTGGAGTCGATTGAGCAATGGCCGTCCGTCTGTCTGTCTGTCTGGCTGGCTGGAGCGCACGATAACTCTCGAAGGGATGAACCGATTCGGTTCAAATTTTGGCTTTCGTAATATTTTGTCCAAACTTAGTTTAAGTTCGAAGATGAGCTATATCGGTCCACTCCTTCCGGTACCTCCCCCACAAAAGTTCGAAAATGTTCGGAAAATTTGTACGCACGATAACTCTTGAAGGGTGTAACCGATTTGGTCCATACTTTGCCCATCGTGGAGCGTGTACCAGACTTAGATCAGGTTTTAATATGGACTCAATCGGTCCACTCCGTCGGGTACCTCCCACACAAAATTTTGGAAAAGTTCAGTTTAGGAACATCTCTCGAATCGCTTTGATTTTTGCTTTAGCAACTTGTATTCACTGCCCTCCATACGACGGTATAAGTTTCATCAGGGGCAAGTCCATACTTCCTGAGAAAATAGCCTGAAAGTTGCAAAAAACCCCTATGACACCGTGTGAGGAGGTTGGAGGGCAAAATAACTCTCGAACGATTCGGTCCAAAGTTTGGCCTTAGTAATATTTTGTCCAAACATAGTTTAAGTTCGAAGATAAGCCATATCGGTCCACTCCTTCAGGTACCTCCCCCACAAAAGTTCAAAAATGTTCGGAAAAATTGTGCGTACGATAACTCTTGAAAGGAGTGGCCGAATTGGTCCATACGTTACACATCCTAATATATCTACCAGATATAGATCATATTCAAATATGGACTATATTTGTCCACTCCATCCGGTACCTCCCACTCAAAATTTCGGATACATGTTCACTTTAAGACCTGCTTTCGAATCACTTTGATTTTTGTTGAAGCAACTTGCATTGCTGCCTCAATTGCGATGGTAAAAGTTGTTTCAGGGGCAAGTTCATACTTCTTGAGCAAACATCCCTGAAGTTCTAAAAAACCCCTATGGTACCATATGTAGTGGCTGGAGATCCATTCTTTTTAGTATCTCCTCCGCAAAACTTTTGGTATTAAATCCTAATCAACATTTTTGTCAGTTCAAACGCCCAAAATTCTTAAAACTCCCTAAATACAAGCGTTTTTTGGAAAAAAATTGTTTCAATATACACAGGCTGAGGGTATATCTCTGTCGGCAAAGCCGACTGATACTATTTTACTTGTTTAATAAGAATATCCTAAAATAATGTTGATTTTTTACAACCTTTTTTTTATAAAAATACTTGATAACAGTTATGATTTAATTATTATTAATAATAAATAATATTACAAACAATTGTTTTTAATTATTTTTAGACATAAAACTTGATAAAAAATATTTGATTATTTTTAATTTTGATATTATTATTAAATTATATTTTTTTATAAAAAATCTCTGATAAAAATGATTATTTAAGTATATGTATTTTTTAATATTGTTACTTATTATTTAATTACTATTATATTTTATAAAAATTATCATTTAATTATTATAAATTTATCTTTGATAAAATATTATTATTTTTTTAATAACAAATTTATATAAATATTAGTAAAATTTTTAATAAAAAACCTTGATAAAATAAATAGTATTTAGTTATTATTTATTAACTTGATAAAACAATTTTGATTTTTTTTTAATTTTGATATTATTTAATTATTATTTTTTTATAAAAATTTTTAGAAATGTTTATTATAAGTAAACTTTTGTTATATACATATCCATTAATAAAAAACCATAATAAAAAATTTTATTTAATTATTTAATTAAATTGAAAAAAATTTGATTATTTTTAATTTGGATATAATTTAATTATATTTTGTTATAAAAAAATCTCTGATAAAAATTATTATTTAAGTATAAGTATTTTTTAATATTTTTACTTATTATTGAATTACTATTATATTTTATTAAAATTATCATTTAATTATTATACATTTATCTTTGATAAAATATTATTATTATTTTTTTAATAAAAAATTTATATAAATATTAGTAAAATTTTTAATAAAAAGGCCTTGATAAAATAAATGTTATTCAATTTTTATTTATTAACTTTTTAAAAAATTGATTATTTTCAATTTTGATATTATTTTATTATTATTTTTTATAATAATTTTTATTAATTTTTATTTTAAGTAAACTTTTATTATATAAATATCCATTTGTTAATGATTTAATATCAATATATTATTTGATTATTAGTTATTATTGTGATAAATATTATATTTTATAACTTTTCTGATAAAAAAATATAATTTTATTATCATAATTCTTATTGATTTTTTGTATTTTTTAACATATTATAATTTTAAAATTATTATTTTTTAGTTGTTTTTTATTTTATTTTTTTTTTGCTTGAAATTCCGTGAGAAAATATTATTGTTATTATTAATTTTTTGTCAGTGAATTTGTTTTTTTGATAAAAAATGTTATAAAAAATCATCGAATTAATAATATTAATTCATTAATATTTGTTTTTAATACAAAAATTAAATTTGTTATCATTTTGAAATAAATAATCCTCGATAAAATTGATTATTTAAGTATAAGTATTTTTATTTTTTTTATTTATTATTTAATTATTATTTTTTATAAAAAATTTCATATAATTATTATAAATTTGTCTTTGATAAAGTATTATTTTTAAATTTTTTTATAAAAAAGTTATATAAAATTTTTAATAAAAAGCCTTGATAAAATTAATGTTATTTAATTATTATTTATTTATCTTGATAAAAAATTGATTATTTTTAATGTTGACATTATTATTTAATTATAATTTTTTATAATAATTTTTAGTAATTATTCTTTTAAGTAAATTTTTATCAAATAAGTACAGATTTATTAATTTTTGTTTTTTTTTTTCATAAAAGATTCTAAAAAAGAATATACTATTAAATTCTATTTTTTTATATATTTTTGTTAATAAATTATTAATAAAAAAGCATTCACTATCATAAAAGTCTGCTCTATCAGGATCCACTTTATGTTTCTTTATAAATAAAAGAATATATTTGTGAGCCTCAACTCTTGGTCAATTATATAAATAAACAAAATGTAACGAGCAGTAAACAAAATTGGCGGGGGCACAGCACAGCTGGGCAGAGCAGAAGGAAACAACAACATTTTTATAATGTCTTCATGTACGATTAATTGCAGCTCATTAAACTTTATATGTACATAAGTATGTATATGTGTATATGTGTGGTGTTATTCTTAAATGTCTGTTAGCCTGGTTTTCCAAATACATATATACATTAAAGTAGGCATATAATACACAAGATTTCATATGACCGACGACTTGTGAATTGGTGTGTGTGTGTCTGGTCACATATTCACATGTTGTATATAAACTTGTCTATATGTATATTTATTATATGCTATCTTCTTGCATAAAACTTTCTTTACGTTGTTCACATTACCTCCCTTTAATATGTTGCCCGTTTCCCCCGAATTAATAGCCTTATTTTACTCTACTCCATTTGTTTCAACATCACATTGAAAGCCTTTTACAATCATTTTAACCATTTTAATTCACCAACAATTACAATGGACTCCCCCCAAAAACATGGCCTACAACAACAAAGAAGAAGACAACATTAATTTATTTGCCTTCAAAGTATTGGCTGAGCTGCTGTTTTGGGGGTTTGAAGGGCATGGACATGGGAGCAATAAATGGATTTCTTTTGACCCTGACCATTGCAGAAGGAAAATGAAAAAGCTTGCAGAGGTCACATAGGGAAGCTAGGCGTAAGGTCTAACATAGAAGAAGGGTAAACACAATTGGTTTTTCAAAGAATATTTTTCAAAGGACCATCAGACCAATAAACGTGGTTTTTTTAAAAAAATATTTTTCAAGGAAAATTAGACCAATAAACATGATTTTTTTAAAGAATATTTTTCAAGGACAATTAGAAAAACAAACGTGGATTTTTTAAAGAATATTTTTCAAAGACATTTGTACCAATAAAGGTGGATTTTTTAAAGAATATTTTTCAAGGACAATCATATATAATTTATTTAATTTTTTACTATAATTTCATCTTAATCATCTATAGTAGTGTTAAAATCCAAAAATTATTAACTTTGGCTAATGAAATTATTTTCCATCACCCCACAAATGGTTACCTTTTGTTGTCTGCCCTTGCAAATTAACAACGCACATGTGAAGGCTGCTGCTTTTTATTACCGCTTTGTTGTTTTATATTTTCATAAAACTTCTCCAGTTGCCTGTATTTATAAATTCTTCCAGCGGCTTATAGATTGTCTGTGAGTACTTTTCTGGGAGACACATTTACCTCCTTGGGGCATTATAAAGGTTACTGCAATACTTTCCTTTGGTTTTCCATTCAATTGAAATGCTTTAATTTCTCTGCTTCGAATATTTAAAACAAAACAACAAAAAAGTATTACAACAAAAACCTTAGCAAAAAGCCGGTCTGTACAAAATTTCTGCGTTTGTTTTTAATTCGGTTTATTTATTTTTGTTTTGCAATCAATAGTTGTTGTTGCTGTTGTTATTATCGTTCTTTTGTTTACATTCATTTTGTAAAAATGTTAAATGCAATTCAATGATGCCAAAGTTGTTATTGCTGTTTTTTTTGCGATTTGCATTCCTTTTTGTGTCCATCATTTTTCATTGAGATTAATTTTTATCGAGCAATCGAATGTGAATTTAATGGGCTGTGCTATGAAATTATTGATTTATCGAAAAAAATAGATGAGAGAGATCTCTGGTTTTTTGTTCCGACATGTGCGGGGATTTGTTATTCTTGTTAATTTTATTGAGAGCTGTTAAAGAGCCATAGAGAAAACAATGCAATTAATGACATTCTGATTTAAATTTCAGGAAATGCTTGGTAAATAGAATTTTGTTATTAAGGCCACGAGTTTTTAGGTTTTAGTTGTGGGAAAATTAAGGTAACTTCGAATGAATCAATATATATGAAGATTGTTCAAAAATTACAGAATTTTCTCCATTAAAAACTGATTATGAGTAACTATGGAATGGTTCATAAATTTTTAAAATTTATTTTTTCAAATTTGTATGGCTGCCAATCGTAAAAGCGTTTATGATGACATTTTTCTAACTCTACCACTTCCCATCTCTGACTAGAAATAACATATTCTCCTGTCATCTGTCGGCCATAACCTGCTGCCCCCATATGATTATTTTCTAGTTGGTGTCTTTCGCGAAGCTGCAACATGCAGCTGAACGGATTTGGAAATTTTAAAAATTGTACTTTAAAAATTATTTAATTAAATATAAAAATTTATTTGTTAAAACATGTGTGAATTAAAATAAAAAGAGCACAAAATTTATTGCATATTATTAGTGTCTTCCTGGAGAAAGGTATTTTTTCGTGTTTCTATTACCAATAGAATATGGACGTAAGAAAGAAGGTGAGACAAAACTTCAAAATTGCTAAGTCTACTTTTAATCTGCAGCATTTAAGAGAGTAAAAAATTATGATCACTTTTACGAACATAAGAATGACAATGTGAAACAAATAGCCATTAAAGAGAAGAGAATATTTACTCTTTGCAAAAATATTATGTCATAAAAATGATTACTTGTCAGAAGAACAATAGGAAAACAAAATGAGAAATGAAATAGGAGCATTATTTCAAAACATCAGAATTTAATGAAAATCATCTTCTCCACAGAGAACCGCCCAAATATTTGGCTTTCATAACCATTGGGGAACAAAATAATTGAGAGACAGTTCAGGGGAGAGCAATATGTCTTTGTTAAACAACGGCTTACATAGCTCTCATTTGGATTCCTTATTCTCTGTTGTTACGACAACGTGCAGGTGTTGACATCAATGTTCATAACGCTACTGGAAGTTGAATCGCCCTCAGCAGGATATTTGAAGTTTAAATCTGGCATAACATCCTCACATAAGAAACCATACATTTGCGTCATTTGAAAGGTTTAGCTTATTTTTATACCCTCAGCCTTTAGGCTAAATAATGGGGTTAGATCCCAAGTATATTTTTAGACGAAAACCGTTTAAGACAATTTGTCCGCCCGACTGTCTGTCTGTCTGTTGTTCTATCCGTGTGCCTGACTGGCTGGTGCGCACGAAAACTCTCGAGTTGGTCCATACTTTGTACAAAGTAAAACGTCTACCAGATATAGACGAGGTTCCAATATGGAATCCATCAGTCTGCTCCTTCGCGTACCTCCCACACACAATTTCGGAAAAGTGCAGTATAAGAGCTGCTCTCTAATCCCTTCTATTTTTGTTGTAATAACTTGTGGTCTCTGCGTCCATGACGATAGTAAAATTTTTTTTTAGGGCAAGTCCATACTTAATGAAGAAATAACCTGATAGCTGTAAACAAACCTATATGCGCCATATGTAGTGGCCGTCGTAATATTTTGTCCAAATTTAGTTTAAGTTCAAAGGTGGGTCCTATTGGTCCACTCCATTGGGTACCTCCAACCAAAAGATAAAAAATATCACCTAAATGGTAAACGGTGCTCGTGGGAAATTTTTGTGGATTCTGAAACTAAAATGTTCATAGATGAGAAAAATTAAAAACAAAAAAAAAATGCTGGAGGGATTTTTAAATAAATCGCGGTAAAAATTCACATTTTTAGAGGTTTTTTAGGTTTTCGCGATTTTGCTTGGAAACCGCAAGACCTATCGAAATGGGGATAAAGAAAATGTTTAGCTGTGAACGGTTCTCTACAGCCTACAGTCTACAGCTCTACAGCCACTTCGTATGGTGTCACAGGGTTTATTTACTCCTTTCGGGCTGTTTTCCCAAGAAGTGTGGACTTGCCCCTGACAAAACTTTTACTGTCGTAATTGAGGCAGAGAATGCAAGATGCTTCAACAAAAATCAAAGTGATTCGAGAGCAGGTCTAAAATTGAATTTATCCAAAATTTTGTGTGGGAGGTACCCGAAGGAGTGACCAAAACAAATATAGTCCATATTTGATCTATATCTGGTAAATATATTAGGACGCGTAAAGTATGGACCAAATCGGTCACTCCCATCCAGAGTTATCGTGCGCAGAATTTTTCCGAACATTTTTGAACTTTTTAGGGGGAGGTACCTGAAAGAGTGGTCCGATATGCCTTATCTTCGAACTTAAAGTAAGTTTGCACAAAATAGTACAAAGGCCACATTTTGGACCGAATCGGTAGATCTGTTCGAGAGTTATCTTGAGCTCCAACCACTACACACAGTGTCATAGGAGTTTTTTGCATCGTTCAGGCTATTTTCTCAGGAAATATGGACTTGCCCCTGATGAAACTTGTACCGTCGTATGGGGGGCAGTGAATACAAGTTGCTACAATAAAAATCAAAGCGATTCGAGAACAGGCCCTAAACTGAATTTGTCCGAAATTTTGTGTGGGAGATACCCAAAGGAGTGGACCGATTGAGTCCATAATAGAGCCTCATCTAAGTCTAGTAGAAATTTCACGATGTGCAAAGTATGGACCAAATCGGATACTTCCTTCAAGAGTTATCGTGCGCACAAATATTCCGAACATTTTTGGGGGAGGTACCGGAAGGAGTGGACCGATATAGCCCATCTTCGAATATAAACTAAGTTTGGAGAAAATATTACGAAATCCAAATTTTGGACCACATCGGTTGATCCGTTCGAGAATTATCGTGCGCACCAGCCAGTCAGACAGACAGACGAACGGACATGGCTAAATCGACTCCAAATTGTTTGAAACACAGTTCGTCCAAACATACATGGGGTCTGAAACCATTATTTCGATGAGGCACATTTTGGCCGTATGAAAGTGTATATACCCTCGTTAGCATAAATGCTGAGGGTATAAAACAATTGCTGGATGGATTTATAAATAAATCGCTATCAAAGTTCAAATTTTTAGGTTTATTTTAGGTTTTCGCGATCTTGCTTAGAAACCGCAAAACATATCGAAATTGGGATAAATAAAATATGGTAGCTGTGAAAATCCTCTAGAGGATTTACCGTTATGATTTGTTCCTAGGTTTACCATTTTTGAAATATAGAACTTCAGGTCACATTTTTAGGGTTTTTTTTTGTTAGGTCTCCGCGATTTTGCTTGAAAACGGCAAGTCTTATCGATAGATAGATGTGAAAATTTAAGTTTAAGTTAGGAAATAACAGTCATGTCGTTGTTTTTTAAGGAGACGATAAAGTCAGTGCATGCTCTCAATTTGATCTTCTATATCTTAACAAGTGGGAAAAGCGTTAAGTTCGGTCGGGCCGAACTTTTTATACCCTCCACCACAAATTTCAGCCATTTCGGTGGATTAATGTGGCCACACCCTTCAAAATTCCGAAAATCGGAAGTTACCGTTCTATGGGGGCTATATGATGGCGCGGACCTATACCTACAAATTTCTGGGGGGGGGGGTGTAAGTTTTATACCCCCAACGAAGACTAAATACCAAATTTCAGCCATCTCGGTGTGATAATGAGGCCAAAACCTTCAAAATACCGAAAATCGGGATATGTCGTCCTCTGGGGGCTATATCAAAACGTGGACCTATATAAACATTTTATGGTAGAAATGTTTCTTAGCCTCTGGAAACACAAAATACAAAGTTGCAACCGATTCTGTTGTCAAATAGGACTAATACATTCAAAATACATATATTAAAATGACGCGTACTTTATATGGGGCGTTATATGGGGGCTATACCAAAACGTGAACCTATATAAACCAACTTTGGTAGGAATATTTTTTGGCCTCTGGAGACACAAAATACCAAATTACAACCAATTCGGTGGTAAAATGGGACAAATATCTTAAAAATTCCTTAAAACGACGACGCGTCACGCGTCATTTTGTATACGAAAGCGTGGACCTACATAGCCCGCTTTCAATAACAAAAGTCCTACGTACAAATAATAGATTTTCCCAAAATTTCATCCACCTACGTCAATCCGTTCGGACGCTAGAGTGATTTCCACAGACGGACGGACATGGCTATATCGATGTAGAATTGAACGCTGATCAAGAATATATATAGTTTGTGGGGTCTACAATGATTATTTCGAGTAGTTACAAACGTAGTGACAAACTTAATATACCCCATCCTATGGTGGAGGGTATAAAAATGGTAAAATCTACGAATGTATCATTAAGTACAATCTTGTAGGAAATTCTCACTGCTACAACATTTTCTTGCAGCTCGTTTCGATAGGAGTTACGGTTTCCAAGCTAAAGTGTGAAAACCTAAAAAAACCCTAACAAGTAAGAAGGCGTTAAGTTCGGCCGCACAGTGGTTCAGAATCGTTTTTCCTGGTCAAAATTCTGTAACTTTTGAACGGATGCAGATATTTTCATAATTCTTTTTTTGTTAGACGGATAATACAATCAGCTTTCAGGCGAATAATAAGCGGTCTTTTGAGTTTTTAAACTATTTTTCATCAAAATATGAGTGTTTTTGTGGTTTTTATATCTTCCTATGTTTTAAAGATGGTCAAACACCAACAAATAAACAATAAAATTACCAAAAAACAAAAAAAAAATCGAAAAAAATGTCGATTTTTTTTTTCAAAACTTTGTAAAAAAAAATTTTTTACAAAAAAAAAAATTTAATTTTTTCAAAAATTAGAAAAATACTCCTTGGGTTTTCATAAAACTCATATACTCAAAAAAATCTTAATTTGAGTGAAAAAGCTGTAACTCATATGGAAACAATATAGAAAAACACAAATTTTTACACATGTAATTTCAATAAATTGAAAAAAAGTCCTAAACGGACGGAACGGGTTCAAAAGTATATATGGGCTGAAAGAGGAGGCTTGAGGGCATCTTTCTGTGAAAACAGAACTTTGTTTCATGTTGCTTCACAAAAGTTCTAGTCCACTAAATTTGGAATTTCATAAAATTTAGTACCTGAGGAAAAATAAAATAGCTCATGTTATGTAAATGCAACGGTAATTTATTGAAACAGCTCTTAAAGGCAACAATCCTACCTAAATAACAAAAAACAATGAATACAATATCTGTTATAGTTTCCGAGAAATAGCTACTTCATTTTCCAGATATTTGCAAAAATGACGTATTTCCCAAGATGAGGAAAATGTTCGTCTTTACGGGCAACCCACGCCCACACCTTCCAATATTTTGACCTAATGTTTTGGTTTCTTTAGTTTCAATATGTTTACTATCGAATCCCATATAGAAATTAAATATCTTTGACAAAACAAAATTTTGATTTTTGGCCAGGAAAATCGATTCCTGAACCATTGTGCGACGGTACAATTTTTTTCGTTGGCAAGTCCATGCTCCCTGAGAAATTGGCCCAAAAACTCAAAAAAAAAAAAAAACGCTATAGACGTCAGTAGTATTGTGTTTACTTTTTTCTTTAGGTCCGAGCCTATATCTTTAGGTCAGAGAACTATAGCTACAATATGTTAAGAACATACAAGTGACTCGCAGATATATGGTTTATTTCATTTACAATGGTTAAAGCCAATCCCTTTTAAAGTAATTCAGAGTCTATCTAGTCATCACGGTGACCACGATAACTCACGAAACTATTTTTCCCAATCTCACATCTTGGAACTTGATGTCACCTTAAGGTACCTACCCCCTCGCAAAAGATAAGTGCAGTTAAAGTGCTGATCGAGGATTGTTTTGAAATTTGAACCGAATGCTGAGGGCACATTCTAATATTTCCTGAATCATAATTCAATTTCGAAGATGGACTGACTATGTCGACAAATCCTTTGGGTCATCCTACACAAAACTTAAAATTCGCTTATATGTTCGCTTAACTGCATTCTTATGGCTTTTATAAGATTTCAGTTTCGGTTAATGCAACCGAAATGAATGAAATTAAACTTTCCACCTGAAATTTTTTGATATAGGTCCACGTTTTCTATTTTGGGATTAAGCCCGACTATTTTGAAAAGCAAAATATAAGTCGTCATCCCAAAAAAACCCCACCCTTCCTAATTGTAAGACCGGGCACCTTCAAATGTGTGGATTGTTGCTGTATATAGGCAATACCAACAAATTAGTTATGTGTTTTTCGTTGAGAATCAACGGACGCATAACAGTGGGAAAGATTTGGTTTTGTTTGCAAGTGAAGTTGCTCGAGTTTAGGTAGTACCAAAGAAATTCTCGATCAGAGTGTTTCTTTGGACACTTATCTATTTGAGCGAGCAATTGACACTTGGGTATAAAAAGTTTCTTGTTGAAAACCAAGAAACAAGGGAACTGATGAAGATCTGTGGCGAGATCTGAAACTATAGTATTCCCTGCCTTACCCCTTGGTAAACATCGCCAATGTTTACCCACTAAATTGGTGTCTTAAGACACGCCGTTCGGACTCGACGATAAACAGTAGGTCCCATATCATTGAGCTAAATATGAATCGGGGTGCACTCATTGATATGAGAGAAGTCTCCCTTCTCCCGTATGGGATGTTGTGGAACAATGTTTGTTAAATTAAAGTTGTTTTAATAAAATATTAAAACAACGACTATGGGATTAAGCGCGACTATTTTGAAAGGCAAAAAATAAAATGATATATGTATGTATATGTAATAATCCGATTATAAAAGCAGTTACAAACAAACGGTCATGTAATTTTTGTTATGCCGTGTACCCTCATACCTTGTTTTCAGTTAAATATCTGCTTACAGAGACTTAAAAAAATTTTGAAAAATTTTGAAAAATAAAAACTTTAAAAGCTATTTGTGTGGAAGCATTTTTCATCGATACACTTTATATTTAAGATTTTATACAATCTTAGGTAAAAACTCACCAAAATACCATACAGGGATACGAGGTTCTAAAAAACTCATAACCCACGGCCCACATCTTCATAGAACCCCCATAGAAGCTGACCTTCCGATTTTCGGTATTTTGAAGGTAATGCCCTTAAGACCCAACAAAAGCGCTGAAAATTTGGAAGTTGAAGTCCTCGTTGGTGGGGATAAAATGTTCCACTTGAAATTTTTTTGTATAGGCCCACGTCTTCGTATAGCATCCATAGAACGGTACCTTTCGATTTTCGGTATTTTTAAGGTTGTGGCTCAATGTCCCAACAAATTGGCTGAAATTTGGTATTTAGTCTTCTTTGTGGGTATGCAACTTAAAACCAGAAATTTGTCTGTATAGGTACACGTCCTAATATAGCCCACATCTTCGTAAAGCCCACATAGAAACTGACCTCCAGATTTTCGCTTTTTTGAAGATGCGCCCTAAATATTCCACCAACACGACTAAAATTTGGTATTTATTCTTCGTTGCGGGTTACAGCTTTCCACCTGAAATTTGTCTGTATAGGTACATGTCCTAATATAGCCCCCTTAGAACGGTACCTCCCAATTTTCTGTATGTCGAAGGTTGTGGCCTCAATATCCCACCGAAATGACAGAAATTTGGCATTTGGTCTTCAACGGGGGTATACAACGTTGCACCATAAATTTGTCGGTATAGAAACGGACCTCCCCATAGAAGCGGACCAGCTCTTCAATAAAATTCAATAAAAAAATTTTAAATTTTCCAAAAAAAAAAAAATCTGGCGCTAAGTGGGTTAAGGCCACTTAATAGCGGATAGTCCTTGTGACTACAACATTAAGATTTTTTCTTAGTGAAGATCAAAGCTTCCTTTGATAGAGACCCTGGAGTATGCCAATATTTAGGGTAACTCCTTCATACAGAAATAAAAGTAGAGTTAAGTGCAGGATTTTAGGTTAGGGTACCTTGGTTTTTAAAGTTGTTGTATATATATGGTGTCCATACTAAAAAGTTATAAAACAAATAAAAAAGTATCAGTCGGCTTTGCCGACAGAGATATACCCTCAACATGTGTGGATGGAAATACTTTTTTCCAAAAAAAAAAAACTTATGTATTCATTTTGGGCGTATAAACCGACAAAAGTATAGATAGGATTAAAGCTCAAACATTTGCGGGCATAACGATAGATAGGGCTTTTTATCACACTAGACTACGAAAAACATAATAACGCTGTAAACAGGACCACTAGGAAAACCTTCGGTAAAAATATCAAAGGGATCCTCGAACAGACCCTTAACCACAAAACATGTTGAACATTTGTGTGGGTGGTACCACAAGAATTGGACAGATATGTCCCAAATTTGAACATAAACTAAGTTTCAACAATATTTAAAGATCCAAATTTTGGACCAAATCGGTTGCTACGTCTATGAGAAATCGCACGTATCATTTTAGCGAATATTTTCGAACTTTTGTGGGGTAGGTATCGTAAGGGGTGGACCTATAACCACCACCATTGAATTTCATTTAATATTCAAAAAAATATTACAATATCCAAGTGTGGAGGAACGCAGTATTCGGTTCGAACTCTCCAGCCACTACATATGGTGCCATAGGGGCTTTTTACAACTTTCGGACTGTTTTCTCAAGGAGTATGGACTTACCGCTGAAAAAATTGTACTGTCGTAATTGAGGCAGCGAACGCAAGTTGCTTCAACAAAAATCAAAGTGATTCGAGAGCAGGTCTTAAAGTGAATTTATACGAAATTTTCTGTGAGAGGTACCCAAAGGAGTGGACAAATATCGTCCATATTCGAACCTGAAATATATCTGTAGTGCGATTCTGTAACTTTTTTTAATAACGAACCGACATCGGTAGTTAACGAAAATATTCGGTTGAGTTAACGAATGTCCTATTCTGTAACTTTATGTTACCGATTGTAGAAATCATTAACTCATACCGACGAATATCGATTGGAAGGAAATGTCAAATATTATATTTTAATATTAATTAAAATATATTTTGAAGCTGAAAACATTATTTCGTCGCGAATACAAAACATGAAGCGTTTAAGAAGGAAACAATTCAGACTTTTGAAGGAATGTGGCTCAAATGTGTGTCTTTTGGATGGCTACGGATGCCAGCAATGAAGCATTTCTTAAGATGTTTTTATTGTGTGTGTGATTTAAAAGTAATAAAAGTGATAAAACCACCATTAATCTTTTTAAAAGCGCAGTTGTATTTTTTATTTAAAAGTTGGGATCATATTTTGGGTTGTGGCGCTCTGTATCAAAATTCAGCTGTGATATTTGACATGACTTAAGCCCCTTCACGTTACCGTATTTTGAGTTTATATATTCACATATTCAATTCACGCCCACATTAAAAGAAATGTCTCATAGCGGAGAGTATGAAAAGTTCGAAAATCCATGCTTATACGCCATGTTTAGCATTCTGATTGTTAGTGATGCTGGGTTTAAATCTATGATATTATCACAGAACAAAGTAGGTTATAGTAATACTCTTCACGTGTCACGTACTATTTTATTCACGTCACGCGCCTCCTAGAAAGATAGTGTTAAGGACATTGGTATAGGTCTTACATAGCAGTACCACACTTGAGTTCTTTTGAAGCATTAGCTAACGTTTTTCCTCTTTAATAAGTAAAACAAAGGTTAGCGCAGTCTTCATACGTAGGGTAGTAGCATGGGGCAGCTTCGCCAATGTTGGGCCTTCGTCAGCGCCGATTTAATTGATGCTACATGTAGATCTTCCAAGGGAAAGTTATGAGTTAATTGAAGATCTACAACTTTCTCTTTGGTGATCTTTATGCAGCTTCAATAAAATCGGCGCCGGCGAAAGCACAACAGTGGCGAAGCTTCCCCCTGTTATCCTACATATTTAACCCTTATGTAAATGCCTTAAAACGATTTTTCTCAATAAGGCGGAATTTACCTTGTGTACCGTCTTTATTGACATAGCATATGTTCATATAAAACGCCGTTGTTAAAAGAATTCAGCAAAATATTGCAATAATTTACTGTCGTTAAAACTTAACAACTACTTTTTTTTGGTTGTTAACTTAACAATAATTTTCGGTAATTAACGACAAAATTTACCGACAAAAATTGTTAAAATTGGTTACAGAATAGCACTTACCGAAAATTATCGTTAACTACCGACATTCGTCGTTAATTCTGTCGTTAAGGAGTTACAGAATCGCACTACTGATAGATATATTAGGATGTGTAAAATATGGACCAATTCGACTCACTTCCTTCAAGAGTTATCATCCGCACAATTGTTTTGAACATTTTTGAACTTTTGTGGGGGAGGTACCTGAAGGAGTAGACCGATATGGCTTATCTTCAAACTTAAACTATGTTTGCACATAATATTACGAAGGCCACATTTTGGACCGAATCGGCAGATCCGTTCGAGAGTTATCTTGCGCTCCAAGCACTACACACGGTGTCATAGGGGTTTTTTTGCACCTTTCAGGCTATTCTGCAATTTAACATGCCCATACGTCTGTGGAAATCACTCCAACTTTTGATTGAAGTAGGTTTAGATTACAGTTGGTTGATAAAATTCTAGTCAAATGTATTATAGGTCTGTTTTTTTTTTTTGTATTGAAAATGGACTATACATGTAGGTAAACGCATTGGTATAGCCCCCCATACGCTTTAAGGTATTTTATGACAAAAGATTTTACTGCCTTTAGAACAGCATGTCTATCAGAGCATACCGTGACACCTATCATTCCTCCAAACAGGTCTAAAGCTTTCAGAAACGCATGTCTTAAAAACACTGCAGTTTTCGTTAGGTTCGTATGAGCGTCTGATGTCCGGTGCATTACAGTATACACTACCTCACGTTGCGGAATTAGTCTGACATGTACCCACTCATTCCGCGAATTATAATATCAGAATCCGTTACAGAATATTTGGATGCTCAAGTCATAAGCATCGCCACGCCTGAAGCTCTCTGAATCTCAAAACACTTCTCGGTGCCTGGTATGCCTGGTACTTAATTTGAACGTCCGAGGCTTGAATATTCAGAACAGCATTTAGGGCCCTCTAACGAGTGTTTTGTAATGAAGAATTGAAGAAATGAAAAATTTTGAGACAATCTTTTAACATTTTGCTTCAAAATAGTCAAATTTGGTTTCTTTAAATTGACCATGAAAACTTTTTTTGCCAAATACGTCCGACTTTAGTCATTTATAATTTTATGCAGTTAATTTTTTATGTATTTCGAAGTTCGTCGCTCCTTCTTTATTTGTGTTCACATGCCACATATGTATATGCCTTTTTTTAGTTGACACATTTTCCAAGTGACTTTTGGTGTAAATCCTTTAAGTGACATATCCTTATCAACTTGTCTTCAAGTAATTGTGCCTTTACACTAAATCCACTATACATTAGCGAAAAATTGTCATGAATCCATTCTCATTTTACTCTACACTCGGGAGACATTCACTCTGCTAGGACGTGATAACAAAGAGTTGGAAAATAAATGGGAATATGATGAAATTTGACAATGCAATGTAGTCAAGGCTATCTAATAGACTGAGTGGTGTGGCCATCCTGGAGGAAGAGTTGTACGGAAGTCTTTCGACATCGTTACATGTTGTTAAAACATGTTGCACCATTGTTGCATATTAATTGCATAGTTTTATGCATGAATGCCCTAGTCCTGTGTGATGTTAGGGGGAATGCGGTAGATAGAGGAAAGGATGTTAAGTGTCTAGAAGGCCATGACAATTCAGACAAATTTGTACACACATTTCACAAAAATTAGTATATTCGGCATGCCGGGAGGTCTGTTGTTGCTGATGGTGGCGATTTTGATATTTCAGCATCCGTATGTATGACCATAATTGTCGGAATGTTACAATACATGAAAGGGTTGTTCGAAGTTGTTAGACTTTTAAATTGTTTCGGTCAGATCAAATATGTAGAAAGCATTAGGGGCGGTACACGATTTGCCTGCTGTGTTTTTTTACACCACAAACACTTTTTGTAGACGACCACAAGATCTTCTTATAGCAGAAGAGAAGGGCTTCTTTTAGTAGGCCGTAGGGTCTTTTTCTGAAGAACGGAAGGTTTTTCTTTTAAAAGACCGTTACTACTTCGTATAGAAGTCCGGCTTGTCTCCCCATAGAAAAACTGAATATCTGTTCACGGGTTTCAATTTTCCATCATCCTTCTTGGCACCCCTTTTATGTATATTTTTTCCAAAGCACAATTTTCGAAATTTTTATTTCGAACAGACACATTGACAGTTAGCAGCCAGTTAGCCTGACCATTCATTCTATTCTCCGAATAGTTTCAAATCGATAATTAAAGCCTATTTTCATTTTATGGCATTTACTACGACCAATTGGACATTTAGACCAATAATCCTCTGATATGTGTGGAGAACTACATGGCCATACCAAATATTCAAATGCCAATAAAGAGTTGGGCAGGAAAAAACAACAGCCGTCGATTGGAAGTAGCTGACAATCGACTAGTAGCAGCAAAGCAAACATTTACACAAATTAAAATTTGAGAACAAACGACTCTCGGCAATCTCCGAATGCCAGTGGTTTGGCTTTTGACAGTTTATTACTTAATTATAAATTGGCTTCATGAAGAACGCCGGACAATTGAGGGAAAACAGTGGGTTACTAGACTAAAAGTCGTCTCCTTTGGAAACTAAGGGGTGGAGCTTTTTAAGAATTTTTCTAGGCTCCAACCAAAGGCGTGGAGTTTTTTAAGAATTTTTCTAGGCTCCAACCAAAGGCGTGGAGTTTTTTAAGAATTTTTCTAGGCTCCAACCAAAGGCGTGGAGTTTTTTAAGAATTTTTCTAGGCTCCAACCAAAGGCGTGGAGTTTTTTAAGAATTTTTCTAGGCTACAAACAAAGGCGTGGAATTTTTTAAGAATTTTTCTAGGCTCCAACCAAAGGCGTGTAGTTTTTTAAGAATTTTTCTAGGTTTCAACCAAAGGCGTGGAGTTTTTTAAGAATTTTTCTAGGTTTCAACCAAAGGCGTGGAGTTTTTTAAGAATTTTTCTAGGCTCCAACCAAAGGCGTGGAGTTTTTTAAGAATTTTTCTAGGCTCCAACCAAAGGCGTGGAGTTTTTTAAGAATTTTTCTAGGCTACAAACAAAGGCGTGGAATTTTTTAAGAATTTTTCTAGGCTCCAACCAAAGGCGTGTAGTTTTTTAAGAATTTTTCTAGGTTTCAACCAAAGGCGTGGAGTTTTTTAAGAATTTTTCTAGGTTTCAACCAAAGGCGTGGAGTTTTTTAAGAATTTTTCTAGGTTTCAACCAAAGGCGTGGAGTTTTTTAAGAATTTTTCTAGGCTCCAACCAAAGGCGTGGAGTTTTTTAAGAATTTTTCTAGGCTCCAACCAAAGGCGTGGAGTTTTTTAAGAATTTTTCTAGGCTCCAACCAAAGGCGTGGAGTTTTTTAAGAATTTTTCTAGGCTCCAACCAAAGGCGTGGAGTTTTTTAAGAATTTTTCTAGGCTCCAACCAAAGGCGTGGAGTTTTTTAAGAATTTTTCTAGGCTCCAACCAAAGGCGTGGAGTTTTTTAAGAATTTTTCAAGGCTCCAACCAAAGGCGTGGAGTTTTTTAAGAATTTTTCTAGGCTACAACTAAAGGCGTGGAATTTTTTAAGAATTTTTCTAGGCTCCTTCGACCGTAATGCAATTTTTCATTCCAACTTTTTCTACCCCACTGTCCTTTACAATTATCACCGGTATAGGGAAACATTTGCATGCATGCCGTCATTATCATTGCCTGCAGTCCAATGACCATGTGAGACCTTTGCACTAACCTGTGAACATGTGTGTGTGTGTGAGTGTGGCTTCGGCATGTTCAAATGGACATTTGTTGAGTGTCAAATTTATTTAGCCTCCTGTCCATTGAGGATTTGTCGGTCAATTTTGTTTGTTCGACAAATGTTTGGTTAATTGTTTGGGGAAATTTTCTAATTAACAATTTAAAATTATCGCAGCGTTATCGGGATTTTTTGTGCTGAATTGTGTGTCTAACCATTTGGTCCCAAGAGGGGGGTGAAAGTTTAGTTACGTTGAGTTTTAAGTGTGTAAGAGTAGAAAATTTTAGTTATGATGGGTATAAATGTCATGAGGCCTTACAGGTTAGTTATGATTATTACTTATTGGATTCCACTTTGCACAAAGTTGCGATAATCCATGGCAAATATGTGTCAGAAGAATATTTGCCCTTGCAACAACTACAGAACTCATTACTTTCCCCCAAACTCCACAAAAATTTGTTTCATAAAATCCACAGACCTATTAAAACTTCCTTGTAATGTTCAAACTTCAACCAAAAGAATACTTATGATAGGACAAGCATGGCCAACAAAACTGACAAAACAACAATTACAACTTTATCCTAAGAAAGAAAAAAAACTCTCATAAAAGGCTCTGAGGTAAACTTAATTTACAATTAGAGCAAAATATACCTTTACATAGCCTTTGAGCCATCGTTAAGCTCACCTCATGCCGAAATAAGGCCTGCAGCATGCTAAATTGGAATATAACACCCCCAACAAACAACCACAAATTTATGGTAAATAGTTTTAGGACATACACAAGTACCTACCCTCTTAGAGAGAACTTTTCAACAATCCCCAACAACTGGACACAAAAAGCAATAATAACAACAACATCTGTAATGCAGGACAAAAATGACCGAACCATAAGAAATGATAAGTGTTTCAAGTACCTTTAAATAACATACATTTCCTGTAAGCCCTTCCACCCCTCCCCCCGCTTCACTTGTTGTGGTTTACTGGTTGCAATATCTTTTCTAAAACATTTTTGACTCACTTCACTAACTTGGCAAATCAGCAGAATTTCCTTGGTTAACTGAGCTGAGCTGGCTTGCTTGCTGACTGACCGACTGACTAACCTTTTTGTATTATGTGCTGAGCTGGCTTGCTACGAAGAAACTTTGTGGCGGCCATTCATTGTTATGGCTTGTCAGAAGGAAACATTCCTTATTTTGCTTCTTCGGATTCCTCTTCTTCTTCTGTGTCCAATGAAATAATTTCTTATAACGAGTTAACTTCTTTGTTTGTTGTTGTTATTGTTATTATAGTTTCTTTCTTGGTTTGGCATAAATAAGAAGATATTGTAGTGCCCATAAAAATATGTCAGTTACAAAGAAGAACAGGTTATGTAACAAAGTTTTCCCCAAGCAAATTCTAAATTGGAAAAAATATGTTATTACTTTCAAAGGTCTTCTATGAGAAGGCCAATTGGTTTTCTATGAGGAAATCAATTGGTGAGAATTGAACATGGAACGGTACTACCCTATTTTTGGTATGTTGAAGGTTTTAGCCACATTATTTTACCGATATAGACGATGGAGCTACACAATTTCTGCACAGAATTGTCGGTATGTCATTGAAAACGATTTCATTCATTTCTCTTAGATAATGTGGTTTCGCCAGATTTTCGGCATTTCTAAAACTTTAACCATATTATTCAATAGAAATGGGTGAAATCGGGTTTCCCTATAATATGTATATGGTTGAGGGTACATATAGTTCGGATCGGATACAACAAGATAATGCCGTCTTCACTTCTTTAGAGGATATTTTATCAATAATCGTGGATTTTTTAAAGAATATTTTTTCAATAATCGTGGATTTTTTAAAGAATATTTTTTCAATAATCGTGGATTTTTTAAAGAATATTTTTTCAATAATCGTGGATTTTTTAAAGAATATTTTTTCAATAATCGTGGATTTTTTAAAGAATATTTTTTCAATAATCGTGGATTTTTTAAAGAATATTTTTTCAATAATCGTGGATTTTTTAAAGAATATTTTTTCAATAATCGTGGATTTTTTAAAGAATATTTTTTCAATAATCGTGGATTTTTTAAAGAATATTTTTTCAATAATCGTGGATTTTTTAAAGAATATTTTTTCAATAATCGTGGATTTTTTAAAGAATATTTTTTCAATAATCGTGGATTTTTTAAAGAATATTTTTTCAATAATCGTGGATTTTTTAAAGAATATTTTTTCAATAATCGTGGATTTTTTAAAGAATATTTTTTCAATAATCGTGGATTTTTTAAAGAATATTTTTTCAATAATCGTGGATTTTTTAAAGAATATTTTTTCAATAATCGTGGATTTTTTAAAGAATATTTTTTCAATAATCGTGGATTTTTTAAAGAATATTTTTTCAATAATCGTGGATTTTTTAAAGAATATTTTTTCAATAATCGTGGATTTTTTAAAGAATATTTTTTCAATAATCGTGGATTTTTTAAAGAATATTTTTTCAATAATCGTGGATTTTTTAAAGAATATTTTTTCAATAATCGTGGATTTTTTAAAGAATATTTTTTCAATAATCGTGGATTTTTTAAAGAATATTTTTTCAATAATCGTGGATTTTTTAAAGAATATTTTTTCAATAATCGTGGATTTTTTAAAGAATATTTTTTCAATAATCGTGGATTTTTTAAAGAATATTTTTTCAATAATCGTGGATTTTTTAAAGAATATTTTTGAAATAATCGTGGATTTTTTAAAGAATATTTTTGAAATAATCGTGGATTTTTTTAAAGAATATTTTTTCAATAATCGTGGATTTTTTTAAAGAATATTTTTTCAATAATCGTGGATTTTTTAAAGAATATTTTTTCAATAATCGTGGATTTTTTAAAGAATATTTTTGAAATAATCGTGGATTTTTTAATGAATATTTTTGAAATAATCGTGGATTTTTTAAAGAATATTTTTTCAATAATCGTGGATTTTTTAAAGAATATTTTGGCAATAATCGTGGATTTTTTTAAGAATATTTTTGCAATAATCGTGGATTTTTTAAAGAATATTTTTTCAATAATCGTGGATTTTTTAAAGAATATTTTTTCAATAATCGTGGATTTTTTTAAAGAATATTTTTTCAATAATCGTGGATTTTTTTAAAGAATATTTTTTCAATAATCGTGGATTTTTTAAAGAATATTTTTTCAATAATCGTGGATTTTTTTAAAGAATATTTTTTCAATAATCGTGGATTTTTTTAAAGAATATTTTTTCAATAATCGTGGATTTTTTAAAGAATATTTTTTCAATAATCGTGGATTTTTTTAAAGAATATTTTTTCAATAATCGTGGATTTTTTTAAAGAATATTTTTTCAATAATCGTGGATTTTTTAAAGAATATTTTTTCAATAATCGTGGATTTTTTTAAAGAATATTTTTTCAATAATCGTGGATTTTTTTAAAGAATATTTTTTCAATAATCGTGGATTTTTTAAAGAATATTTTTTCAATAATCGTAGATTTTTTTAAAGAATATTTTTTCAATAATCGTGGATTTTTTAAAGAATATTTTTTCAATAATCGTGGATTTTTTAAAGAATATTTTTTCAATAATCGTGGATTTTTTTAAAGAATATTTTTTCAATAATCGTGGATTTTTTAAAGAATATTTTTTCAATAATCGTGGATTTTTCAGAGAATATTTTTTCAATAATCGTGGATTTTTTAGAGAATATTTTTTCAATAATCGTGGATTTTTTAAAGAATATTTTTTCAATAATCGTGGATTTTTCAGAGAATATTTTTTCAATAATCGTGGATTTTTTAAAGAATATTTTTTCAATAATCGTGGATTTTTTAAAGAATATTTTTTCAATAATCGGGGATTTTTTAAAGAATATTTTTTCAATAATCGTGGATTTTTTAAAGAATATTTTTTCAATAATCGTGGATTTTTTAAACAATATTTTTTCAATAATCGCGGATTTTTTAAAGAATATTTTTGAAATAATCGTGGATTTTTTAAAGAATATTTTTGAAATAATCGTGGATTTTTTAAAGAATATTTTTGAAATAATCGCGGATTTTTTAAAGAATATTTTTGAAATAATCGTGGATTTTTTAAAGAATATTTTTGAAATAATCGTGGATTTTTTAAAGAATATTTTTGAAATAATCGTGGCTTTTTTAAAGAATATTTTTGAAATAATCGTGGATTTTTTAAAGAATATTTTTTCAATAATCGTGGATTTTTTAGAGAATATTTTTTCAATAATCGGGGATTTTTTAAAGAATATTTTTTCAATAATCGTGGATTTTTTAAAGAATATTTTTTTCAATAATCGTGGATTTTTTAAAGAATATTTTTTCAATAATCGTGGATTTTTTAGAGAATATTTTTTCAATAATCGGGGATTTTTTAAAGAATATTTTTTCAATAATCGTGGATTTTTTAAAGAATATTTTTTCAATAATCGTGGATTTTTTAAAGAATATTTTTTCAATAATCGTGGATTTTTTAAAGAATATTTTTTCAATAATCGTGGATTTTTTAAAGAATATTTTTTCAATAATCGTGGATTTTTTTAAAGAATATTTTTTCAATAATCGTGGATTTTTTAAAGAATATTTTTGAAATAATCGTTGATTTTTTAAAGAATATTTTTGAAATAATCGTTGATTTTTTAAAGAATATTTTTGAAATAATCGTGGATTTTTTAAAGAATATTTTTGAAATAATCGTGGATTTTTTAAAGAATATTTTTGAAATAATCGTGGATTTTTTAAAGAATATTTTTGAAATAATCGTGGATTTTTTAAAGAATATTTTTGAAATAATCGTGGATTTTTTAAAGAATATTTTTGAAATAATCGTGGATTTTTTAAAGAATATTTTTGAAATAATCGTGGATTTTTTAAAGAATATTTTTGAAATAATCGTGGATTTTTTAAAGAATATTTTTGAAATAATCGTGGATTTTTTAAAGAATATTTTTGAAATAATCGTGGATTTTTTAAAGAATATTTTTGAAATAATCGTGGATTTTTTAAAGAATATTTTTGAAATAATCGTGGATTTTTTAAAGAATATTTTTGAAATAATCGTGGATTTTTTAAAGAATATTTTTGAAATAATCGTGGATTTTTTAAAGAATATTTTTGAAATAATCGTGGATTTTTTAAAGAATATTTTTGAAATAATCGTGGATTTTTTAAAGAATATTTTTGAAATAATCGTGGATTTTTTAAAGAATATTTTTTCAATAATCGTGGATTTTTTAAAGAATATTTTTTCAATAATCGTGGATTTTTTAAAGAATATTTTTGAAATAATCGTGGATTTTTTAAAGAATATTTTTGAAATAATCGTGGATTTTTTAAAGAATATTTTTTCAATAATCGTGGATTTTTTAAAGAATATTTTTTCAATAATCGTGGATTTTTTAAAGAATATTTTTGAAATAATCGTGGATTTTTTAAAGAATATTTTTGAAATAATCGTGGATTTTTTAAAGAATATTTTTGAAATAATCGTGGATTTTTTAAAGAATATTTTTGAAATAATCGTGGATTTTTTAAAGAATATTTTTGAAATAATCGTGGATTTTTTAAAGAATATTTTTTCAATAATCGTGGATTTTTTAAAGAATATTTTTTCAATAATCGTGGATTTTTTAAAGAATATTTTTTCAATAATCGTGGATTTTTTAAAGAATATTTTTTCAATAATCGTGGATTTTTTAAAGAATATTTTTTCAATAATCGTGGATTTTTTAAAGAATATTTTTTCAATAATCGTGGATTTTTTAAAGAATATTTTTTCAATAATCGTGGATTTTTTAAAGAATATTTTTGAAATAATCGTGGATTTTTTAAAGAATATTTTTGAAATAATCGTGGATTTTTTAAAGAATATTTTTGAAATAATCGTGGATTTTTTAAAGAATATTTTTGAAATAATCGTGGATTTTTTAAAGAATATTTTTGAAATAATCGTGGATTTTTTAAAGAATATTTTTGAAATAATCGTGGATTTTTTAAAGAATATTTTTGAAATAATCGTGGATTTTTTAAAGAATATTTTTGAAATAATCGTGGATTTTTTAAAGAATATTTTTGAAATAATCGTGGATTTTTTAAAGAATATTTTTGAAATAATCGTGGATTTTTTAAAGAATATTTTTGAAATAATCGTGGATTTTTTAAAGAATATTTTTGAAATAATCGTGGATTTTTTAAAGAATATTTTTGAAATAATCGTGGATTTTTTAAAGAATATTTTTGAAATAATCGTGGATTTTTTAAAGAATATTTTTGAAATAATCTCCATACTCTCTTTCTCCGACGAACTAAGAATTGTCGAGACTAAAATTGCCCAATGTGAATTAAAAAACATTAAGAACCAGTATTCTGTTCAACCCAGACCCAGCCCCCCCCCCCTTCCCCACTTTTCTTTACTCGATCGAAATATTTACACTTTCCCTACAGAGGACACTTTCCCTTCTTTTGTAACTTATCTTGTATTGTATTTATCCCATATTATGCTCTTTTATAAAAATTGTATATGTGCAATAGTTTATGTTTATAAGAAAACATTTACATAGCCTAGTCAGCTCTTAACAGCCAGAACGGGTCATTATGCACTGAAACAAAAAAAAAACCAACCCGGTTTGGGTTGCTTAAGAAAATTTGTTGGGGTAACAAAGCTTAGCAAAAACTCAAGTTTAAAGAAACAAATGTAACAATTGTGGCTTGTCTTGGTTCACTGCGGTGGGTGAGATTGTTGCGGATTGTCTTCTGCGAAGAAAAACTGTGAATTATTTGTTGAAATTTGCATGGCAGACATAAAGATAAACAAATGAATAGAAAGAAATGAATAAAGGAATGAAACCATTTTCTTTCTGCCCTCCATTCCCCTTCTTCTTCTTCTTCTTCTTCTCTCTTTGAAGAACATTAAGATTCATTGGTACCTTTAACTCTTTGCTTGAATTCAATGAGCTAAAGGTGCCAATGAATCTTAATGTTCTTCAAAGAGAGAAGAAGAAAAAGTGGAATGGAGGGCAGAAAGAAAATAGGTTTTTCTTGGAAAATAGTTTGGAAGCGGGGTATTAAGGGATCAGTTATATCGCTTAAATAATATTAAGGTAGTGGGTCTTTTGCCATCAGGTTCTATCTCAGAAGGGGACTCTGCATCATACGGGAGCATCTTTTAATAGAGTTGTCATTACAGATCGCCGACAAAAGTTCGAATTCTTCGAAATGTAACCAGAATTTTTAAAAAAATCCACGATTACTGAAAAATATTTTTTAAAATATCAAAAATTATTGAAAAATATTTTTTAAAATATCAAAAATTATTGAAAAAAATATTTTAAAAAAAAAATCCACGATTATTGAAAAAATATTTTTTAAAAAATCCACGATTATGGAAAAAATATTTTTCTAAAAAATCCAGGATTATTAAAAAAAATATTTAAAAAAAACGACTGTGAAAAAAATATTTTTTAAACAAATTCGCCCATTTTCAAAAAATCCACGATTTTTGAACAAATAGTTTTTAAAATCCACGATTATAGAAATAATATTTTTTAAAAACTTTACATGATTCCATGATTATTGAAAAATGTCTTTTAAAAATCCATGATTATTGAAAAGGCACATTTCTTAAAAAATCAACAAATATTTTTTAAAAAACCCACGATTATTGAATGTAATATATTTTTTAAAAATACACGATAATTGAAAAAAAAAATATTTTGTAAAAAATCCACGATTATTGAAAAAATATCCACGATTATTATAAAATATATTTTAAAATATACACGATTATTAAAAAAAAAAATATAATAAAAATCCTCCATTATTTAATTTTTAATGTTTTTTTCATTGAAAAAATGTTTTTAAAAAATCAACGATTATTGAAAAAGTATTTTTTAAAAACTTTACGATTATTGCAAAAATATTTTTTTTTAATCCACGATTCTTGAAAATGTTTTTTTTTAATCCACGATTATTCAAATATATTTTTAAAGAAATCACGGTTATTGAAAAATATTTTTTAAAAAGTCTACGATTATTATTAAAATTTTTTTTTAATCCACGATTATCGACGAATATGAAAAAATATTTTTTAAAAAAAGCCACGATTATTGAAAAAATATTTTTTAAAAAAATCCATATTTTTTTTTAAATAATAATGAAAAAATATTTTTTAAAAAATCCACGTTTATAGAAAAATATTTTTTAAAAAATCCATATTTTTTTAAAATAATAATGAAAAAATATTTTTTAAAAAATCCACGTTTATAAAAAAATATTTTTTAAAAAATCCACGTTTATAGAAAAATATTTTTTAAAAAATCCACGTTTATAGAAAAATATTTTTTAAAAAATCCACGTTTATAAAAAATATTTTTTAAAAATCCACGTTTGTAGAAAAAAAAATTTAAAAAAATCCACGATTATTGAAAAAAACATTTTGTAAAAAATCTACGTTTATAGAAAAATATTTTTATAAAAAATCCACGATTATTGAAAAAAATATTTTTTAGAAAATCCACGATTATTAAAAAAAAAATTTAAAAAGTCACGATTATTGAAAAAATCTTTTTTAAAAATCCATTATTAATAAAAAAATATTTTTAAAAAACTTCACGATTATTGAAAAAATATTCTTTAAAAAATCCACAATTGTTGAAAAAATATTTAATTTAATTTGCGCTTTATTTTGTATTAAAAAGCCTATGGGCCAATAAACTATTACAATATTATTCAGATTATAATAATTATAATAAAAAATCCACGATTCTTAAAAAAAAAAAATTGTTTATAAAATCCCCGATTATAAAAAAATATTTTTCATAAAATCCACTTTTATTGAAAAAATATATAAAAAAAAATCCCCGATTACTGAAAAAATATTTTTTTACAAAATCTACGGTTATTGAAAAAATATTTTTTTAAAAAATCCACGATTATTGCAAACATATTTTTTAAAAATCCGCGATTATTGAAAAATATTTTTTTTTTTAAAGAAAAGAAAGAATATTTTTTAAAAAGAAATTTAAAATCAACGATGTTTGGAAAAAATATATTTAAAAATATTTAAAAAAAAATCACAATTTTTGAAAACAAAAATTAAAAATTCACGATTTAAAAAATATTTAAAAAATATTTTTTTAAAAAATCCACTATTATTGAAAAAATATTTTTTAAAAAACCCACTATTATTGAAAAAATATTTTTTAAAAAACCCACTATTAATCAAAAAATATTTAAAAATAATATGCGATTATTTAAAAAATAGTTTTTTATAAAAAATCCACGATCATTGAAAAAATAGTTTTTTATAAAAAATCCACGATCATTGAAAAAATATGTTTTAAAAAATCCACGATCATTGAAAAAATATGTTTTAAAAAATCCACGATCATTGAAAAAATATGTTTTAAAAAATCCACGATTATTGAAAAAATATGTTTTAAAAAATCCACGATTATTGAAAAAATATTTTTTAAAAAATCCACGATCATTGAAAAAATATGTTTTAAAAAATCCACGATTATTGAAAAAATATTTTTTAAAAAATATACGATAATTAAAATTTTTTTAACATCTTTCCATTTTTTAAAGATCGATGATTATTGAAAAAATATTTTTTAAAAAATCCACGATTATTGAAAAAATATTTTTTAAAAAATCCACGATTATTGAAAAAATATTTTTTAAAAAATCCACGATTATTGAAAAAATATTTTTTAAAAAATCCACGATTATTGAAAAAATATTTTTTAAAAAATCCACGATTATTGAAAAAATATTTTTTAAAAAATCCACGATTATTGAAAAAATATTTTTTAAAAAATCCACGATTATTGAAAAAATATTTTTTAAAAAATCCACGATTATTGAAAAAATATTTTTTAAAAAATCCACGATTATTGAAAAAATATTTTTTAAAAAATCCACGATTATTGAAAAAATATTTTTTAAAAAATCCACGATTACTGAAAAAATATTTTTTAAAAAATCCACGATTATTGAAAAAATATTTTTTAAAAAATCCACGATTATTGAAAAAATATTTTTTTAAAAAATCCACGATTATTGAAAAAATATTTTTTAAAAAATCCACGATTATTGACAAAATATTATTTAAAAAATCCACGATTATTGAAAAAATATTTTTTAAAAAATCCACGATTATTGAAAAAATATTTTTTAAAAAATCCACGATTATTGAAAAATATTTTTTAAAAAATCCACGATTATTGAAAAAATATTTTTTAAAAAATCCACGATTATTCAAAAAAATATTTTTTAAAAAATCCACGATTATTGAAAAAATATTTTTTAAAAAATCCACGATTATTGAAAAATATTTTTTAAAAAATCCACGATTATTGAAAAAATATTTTTTAAAAAATCCACGATTATTCAAAAAAATATTTTTTAAAAAATCCACGATTATTGAAAAAATATTTTTTTAAAAAAAAAATCCACGATTATTGAAAAAATATTTTTTAAAAAATCCACGATTATTGAAAAAATATTTTTTTAAAAAAATCCACGATTATTGAAAAAATATTTTTTAAAAAATCCACGTTTATTGAAAAAATATTTTTTAAAAAATCCACGTTTATTGAAAAAATATTTTTTAAAAAATCCACGTTTATTGAAAAAATATTTTTTAAAAAATCCACGTTTATTGAAAAAATATTTTTTAAAAAACCCACGTTTATTGAAAAAATATTGGTAAAAAATCCACGATAATTGAAAAAATATTTTTTTAAAAAAATCCACGATTATTGAAAAAATATTTTTTAAAAAGTCCACGATTATTGAAAAAATATTTTTTAGAAAATCCACGATTATTGAAAAAATATTTTTAAAAAAATCCACGATTATTGAAAAAAATATTTTTTAAAAAATCCACGATTATTGAAAAAATATTTTTTAAAAAATCCACGATTATTGAAAAAATATTTTTTAAAAAATCCACGTTTATTGAAAAAATATTTTTAAAAAAATCCACGATTATTGAAAAAATATTTTTTAAAAAATCCACGATTATTGAAAAAATATTTTTTAACAAATCCACGATTATTGAAAAAATTTTTTTTATAAAAACCGAGATTATTGAAAACATATTTTTAAAAAATCCACGATTATTCAAAAAAATTTTTTTAAAAACGCACGATTATCGAAAAAATATTTTTAAAAAATCCACAATTATTGAAAAAATATTTTTTTTAAAAAATCCACGATTATTCAAAAAATATTTTTTTTAAAAATCCACGATTATTGAAAAAATATTTTTTAAAAAATGCACGATTATTGAAAAATATTTTTTAAAAAAATCACAATTGTTGAAAAAATATTATTTAAAAAATCACGATTATTGAAAAAATATTTTTTAAGAAATCCACGATTATTGAAAAAATATTTTTTGAAAAATCCTCGATCATTAAAAATATTTTTTAAAAGTACCCTTTTATTGAAAAATATTTTTATAAAAATCCAAGATTATTGAAAAAATATTTTTTTAAAAAAATCCATGATTATTGAAAAAATATTTTTTTAAAAAATCCACGATTATTGAAAAAATATTTTTTAAAAAATCCACGATTATTGAAAAAATATTTTTTAAAAAATCCACGATTATTGAAAAAATCTTTTTTAAAAAATCCACGATTATTGAAAAAATCTTTTTTAAAAAATCCACGATTATTGAAAAAATATTTTTTAAAAAATCCACGATTATTGACAAAATATTTTTTAAAAATCCACGATTATTGAAATAATATCTTTTAAAAAATCCACGATTATTGAAAAAATATTTTTTTAAAAAATCCACGATTATTGAAAAAATATTTTTTAAAAACCCACGATCATTGAAAAAATATTTTTTTTTTAAAAATTCACGATTATTGAAAAAATATTTTTTAAAAACCCACGATCATTGAAAAAATATTTTTTTTTAAAAATTCACGATTATTGAAAAAAAAATTTTAAAAAATCCACGATTATTAAAAAAATATTTTTTAAAAATCCACGATTATTGAAAAAAATATATTTTTAAAAATCCACGATTATTGAAAAAATATTTTTTAAAAAAATCCACGGTTATTGAAAAAAGTATTTTTTAAAAAATTCTCGATTATTGAAAAAATATTTTTTAAAAAATCTACGATTAATGAAAAAATATTTTGTAAAAAATCCACGATTATTGAAAAAATATTCTTTAAGAAATACACGATTATTGAAAAAATATTTTTGCAAAAAAAGATTATTGAAAAAATATTTACAAAAAAAGATTATTGACAAAATATTTTTTAAAAAATCCACGATTATTGAAAAAATATTTTTTAAAAAATGCACGATTATTAAAAAAATATTATTTAAAAAATGCACGATTATTGAAAAAATATTTTTTAAAAAATGCACGATTATTGAAAAAATATTTTTTAAAAAATCCACGATTATTGAAATTTTTTTTAAAAAATCCACGATTGTTGAAAAAATATTTTTTTAAAATATCCACGATTTTTGAAAAAATATTTTTTTTATATATCCACGATTTTTGAAATTTTTTTTTTAAATTTTTAAAAAAATTACGAATTAAATCCACGATTCTTGAAAAATATTTTTTTTAATCAAAGATTATTGCAAAAATATTTGTTTAAATCCATGATCATTGAAAAAATATTTTTTTAAAAAATCCACGATTATTGAAAAAATGTTTTTAAAAAATCCACGATTATTGAAAAAATATGTTTAAAACTCTATACCAGCATTTCCCTTTAAAAGTGACCGTAATTAAATTCTAATATCAACATATTTTCTTTTTTATTTCAGGTAAGACAAAGGTTCCAATAGAAAACGTTTCGAGGTAAATAATTTTTGTAGATGAAAATTGGTTTCACTTCTTAACTAAAAAGCTCTATATTACAAATTATTACCCCCGATTTTTCCTCTTTAAATTCCAAGCAGCAACCCCTTCAAATCAAAGGGAACATTAAATGGTTATGCCTTCTTAAAGAGGAAATATCATGAATGGCAAATGTAATAAAACAACAACTAAACAACAGACATTAAAATAAAGCCAAAAATACAAAAAGCCGACACTAAAATAACATTACCATTCGTTCATTCATCCAACCATTCATTCATTCAGCGTTGTTAGGGTCTTAAAATCATGGCCGGAAAATCATGACAGTAAGTAAACGAGTATGGCAAGTGTGGCCGAGGTTCTCCGTTTACACCCATAACACTTAAGGACATGGCTTGGGCATAAACAAAAATGAACAAAAAACCTACACAATTTGAAGGCTGCAAGTCGAAGTCCGGATTTTCCAAAGAAAACTGCTTTTAGTTTTCTTTGTTCCCTGAGTGTGGTGCCCCATAAAAATGAGTTGACTTTTTGCCATAACAGAGGAAATAGAACAACATAACAACAAAAACGGCAACAAAACAAATCAAGCAGGACCGAACAAAGACAACAACAAAAGTACGAAGCAAAAAATCTACAAACAAGGACATGGTAATGAGCAATAAAAAGGGGTGGCCATTTTATTGCAAAAAATTTCTTCATACTTGAAATGAAAAACAAGGCCAAGATAACTTGGCAAAAAAACCTTAAGACGTATTCAAAAGAGAGGAAAGAGAGAGAGAGCTTGGTTGTTGCTGCAACGATAACAAAATATGCATTTTGTTCTTTCTTAAGCTTGAGTGTTGTTTTGTAAATAGTTTTTGTTCATGGCCATAGACTGTTTTTTTTTCTTCGCCCCGCTTTTAGTTACCGGAAGTAAGCAACGAATGAATAAATGTTGTTTCCGTTTTGTATTCATTCGTTAGTTTTAAATTATGATACATCAGACATACATAGACGTTAACTAAGGGGAACATTACCGCTGATGGGAAGGAAATCATGTTTTGGGGGAGGTATGTTCAAATTGTAACAAAAAAGGTTTTGCAAAGTTTTTGCCGGTAATTTTGTTATTTGTGGGGGATGATATTAAAGGTATGAAAATAAATCGAGTTAAGCAGAACTAAAAACAAACCTATTTCTTCGAAAAGAATAGACGATAGGGGTCTTGTAGAGCATAGTAAAGCTAAATTGGGGTCTCCTGCAAAAAATAAGACCTTCTCGGAAGTCGTCTAAATAATAGAAAATCCCAATGTTGCCTCCTATGGATTAGAAGACTTCTATTGGATACTTCTATTGAAGAGAAAATCTCCAGAATCATATGTAGGGAAGGTCTATGTAGAACCCCCAATAGAGGTTCTACATAGACCTTCCCTACATATGATTCTGGAGATTTTCTCTTCAATAGAAGTATCCAATAGAAGTCTTCTAATCCATATTAAAATATAGATTTTATTTTGAATAGAACACCTTCAAAAGAATTTTCATTAATATACATATAAAGTGTTTCTAGAGCATCTATAGTATTGAAGATCTCTAATGGGTCCTCTGTAACATAAGAGACATCCTTATGATTAATATATAGGAGACTATACATCCATAGACGACATCCATTGGGATTCCCATGAAAGGAAGAATTCTATTGAATTGAAGGCATCTCTAAAGGGATTCATAGAAGTCCCTAGGGCCTCTATTGGTGTCCTTATTAGAATATAGATTTTATTTTGGAATAGAAAACCTCCGGAGAAATATTCCATAGAACATAAATCCTTGTTAGAGTGTTTCTACAGTACATGGAAAAGCGATTATTGTGATTGAATTTTATAGCAAAAAAAAAGTCTTCTAGACCTCTTTTAGCGAACATAAGAAAAAATACAAGGTTTTCCTTAAGCAACGAAATCTAAAAAAAAAAATCTCTATGGAATAAAAAAGATCAACTGTTATCTTCAATACAACAGAAGGCCTTTTTCTGAAATGAAAAGGCGAAACATGCATGTCACATGGTAGTGATTGTGTTGGTTCGAATCTTCGGCTTCCTTTTTTCACTTGCATCATTGGTCATTAAGCTCGATTCCAACGAGAAATTAATTAAAAATTAATATTAAAAATTATCTTCATCCTTAGAGGCCTTTAGTGAAAAAAAGACTTTCTAAAGGGGTCTTCTATTAAACGGAAACATCTTATATGGTATTTTCGTAAACTAAAATCTTTAATGGTAGCTCTCCATAGAGGTTTTCAGTGGAATAAGAGTCTACTCTCTACGCAGTAAAAAGACATTTCCAGAGGTTCCTATACAACAGATGTTTAAAGAAAATAATAACTATTTTGGGATTTCTTATAGAAAGGAAACCTCCTCAGAGGTTTTTAACGCAAAACAAGTAAGCCGAGGCTATAGTCGGACGAGGCCGACCATGCAATACCCTACACCTCTACCCCTGGGAATTAGCTTTCCACATATCAAAATTTCTTTATGGAACAAATAAACTTATTGTAAGAAGTAAATTTTGGTGATTCTGGTACCGTATCACACCAAGCTTAAATAATAACATAATAATCGTTTCACAAATATCACAAAAGGGACAACGCTCAATGATATGGAACCCACAGCTTATCTCCGAGTCCGAACGGCGTGTCCTAAGACACCACTTGTAGAGTAGTTTTACATGACTGACATACTCAGAAAATGTCGCAAACCTTACTGAAGAATATTTTGCAACAGTTGAAAATTTGCAATTTTCATCAGGGGGAAGATCAGTAGATCTATTTCCGTATGTAGTATACTTTGCCGGTATATGCTCTTCAGGAAATAAAATATAGACCAAAATATTTTTTTTTGGTATTTTTCAAACAAAAGTAATGGTCCATTTCACCCGCAAAATAGTATCAGATCATCATCCAAAATTGTAAGCATCTTCCTCTACCTAAACTCTTAGCTCGTGCAAAATTTCTTGGTTATTGAGCTATAATTGCGATCTCTAGCGTGTTTATAATTACACTACAAACAAATAACTGGGTATATTAGGTTTTAACTCTGTTATCTTATCATGTACACCAACACAATTGACATAAATAGAAAAGTCAAGCGTTGCTTTCCAAGTATAGCTTACTTGTCCGGATTGTCACTTCCAGGAATTAAGATATAAGCTGTATATTAAAAATTTTCACAATTTTCACACAAAAGTTTTGGTCCTTTTAACCCTCTAAATATTATCTGATCGCCATCTTAAATTGCAAGCTTCTTCTTTGTCATATATTCTTACCTTATTTAAAATTTCGAGGCGATCTGCCTATTATTGCGACCTACAGAGCATATACAAAATAGGATAAAAATTATATTTTTGGTCCATTTCACCCGCTTAATATTTCACGAACATCACCAATTAAAATAGCGATCTATTCTGATGTGAAACCGACCTCCATACTAAATTTCGTGACGATCGGTCCATAATTGCGGCCTGGAGTTTGATTACAATTTATAATGGACAGACGGACACACATCTCAAAATCGCCGAGATATGAAGATTGGTATACCACATTGGGGGTCTTCGACGAATATTTCGCGGTGTTACATGAATTTTTACCAAAACAAACTTATAATACCCTTTCCACATAGTGGTGTAGGCTATTTATACCCTACAGGGGTCTATTATAAAAACGAAAGGCTCTCATTTGATCTTTTCATGGACTAGAATGCTTCAATTGTAGTTTTCCATAGAGGTGTTCAATGATCGGAAAGGTAGATCTCTATGGGTCCTCTATGGAATAGCCCAGCAAGAAAATCCGTACTAAATAATAGGTTTTTATAGTATTTTTTTGTAGTCGTAACTACTTACAAAAACTCCCATAATATAATTGTTCCACCAACATCCCAGACGGGACAAGGGAGACTTCTCTCATATTAATGAGTGCAATGTTTATCGCCGAATCCGAACGGCGTGTCTTAAGATAGAACTTGTAGAGAAGTTTTACATGACTGAAATATTCAGAAAATTTCGGCAACATTACCCCTCATTTGTATGGCGGGGAAATCGAACCCACCACCTTTAGCGTGCAAGGCGGGTGTCCATACCATTGCACCACGGTGGCACCCAACAGAAACTCCTACTAACCCATTATTTTCGCAAAGACATTGTATGACAACTAGAAGTTAAAAACAAGTAAGAACGGCGCACAATTGTTCAGGAATCGATTTTCCTGGCCAAAAATCGAAATTTTGTTTTGTCAAAGACAGTTAATTTCTATATGGGATTCGATAGTAAACATATTGAAACTAAGGAAACCAAAAAATTAGGTCAAAATATTGGAAGGTGTGGGCGTGGTCTGCTCCTAAAAACGAAAATTTTCCCCATTTTTGGGAAATACGTGGTTTTTGCAAATTTCTGGAAAGACGTAGCTATTTCTCGGAAACTATAACAGATATTGTGTTCTTTGTAAGGTAGGTAGAATTATGGCCTTTAAAAAGCGCTTTAGTAAATTACTGTAGCGTTTACACAACATGAGCTATTTTATTTTTCCTCAGGTACTAAATTTTATGAAACTCCAAATTTAGTGGACTAGAACTTTTGTGGAACCAGATGGAACAATGTTCTCTTTCCACTGAAAGATGGCCGAGGGTCTCCTCTTTCAGCTCATATATACTTTTGTACCAGTCTCGTTCCGTCCGTTTAACACTTTTTTTGATTTATTGAAACTGCATGGGTAAAAAAGTGTGTTTTTCTATACCGTTTCCCATATGAATTACAGCTTTTTGACACAAATTAAAAACGTTTGGAGTTTATGACTTTTTAGACGTGTGATATAAGTTTTATGAAAACCCAAGGAGTATTTTTTTCTGTATTTTTTTTAATTTTTTTTTTTAATTTTTTTCGAATTTTTTTGTAGTTTTTTGGCAATTTTTTTATTTATTTTTTATTTATTTATTATTCATACATTGTAATGCCAATAAGTCAAATAGACCCAAGGTAGCATTACCATTAATACAATTGTTTATTTGTTGGTGTTTGACAATCTTTAGTACATAGGAGGATATAAAAACCATAAATACACTCATATTTTGATGAAAAATAGTTAAAAACTCAAAAGTTTAACTTTGACCTTGAATTTCTCTGCAGCTACTAGACCGAATTTGACAGCGCAATTCATCTGAAAGCTTCATCTGTTGTCTGTCTAACTATTAAAAGAATTATGAAAATATCTCAATCCGTTCAAAAGTTACAGAATTTTGACCAGGAAAAGACGATTCTGAACCACTGTGAGGCCTTGAGGTCGGTCGGACCGAACTTGTTACACCCTCCACCATGAATTGTATTAAAGTAAAATGGAACAATTAGTTTCCTTTCGTCTATGCTCCCATAGACTAAATACCAAATTTCAGCAAATTCGGTAAAATAATTGGTATGTTCCAGAACTGCAAGAATCTACTAATTTTTACTATTTATTCCGATAACATAAAGGGAAAAATGCTATCGTAGTAAAAAATAGTAGCTTCTTGCAGGTTCTGGAACAAAGCAAATGTGGCTAACCTTCAAAATACCGGAAGGTACCGTTCCATGGGGGATATATTAAAACAAATTTCTGGCGGAAAGTTTTTAGACTCAAAGAATTTTTGCCTATTTCGGTAAAACCTTCAAAATGCCGAAAATCAAGAGGTACGCTTCTATGGGAGATAAAGGAACCCGCGGACCTATACTGTTAATTCTCTTTTGGGATATTTTTTTAAGCCCATGGAAGACTAAATAACAAATTTCAGTCATTTTGGTGGGATATTGGCGTCACAACCTTGAGAATTACGAAAATCTGCAGGTACCGTTCTATGGGGGCTATATCGAAACGTGAGCCTAAATACCAAATGTCAGTATTTTCGATGGATTACTTCAAAATACCGAAAACGGGGAGGTACCGTTCTGTAATGGCGTGGACCTTTACCGACAATTTTCATATGGAAAGTTGTATACCGCAAATGAAGACTAAATACCAAATTTCAGACTTTTTGGTGTGATATTTAGGACACAACCATCAAAATACCGAAAATCGGGAGATACCGTTTTACGGGGACCATATGAAGACGTGGACCTATACCTACAAATTTCAGGTGGAAAGTTGTTTACCTCCAATGAAGACTAAATACCAAACTCCAGCCATATCGGCGCAATATTGAGCCACAACCTTCAAAATGCCGAAAATTGAGATGTACCGTTCTATGGGGGCTATATGAAGACGTAAACCACTACTCATAAATTTAAAGAGAAAAGTTGAGTACCCCAACGAAGACTAAATACGAAATTTCAGCCATTTCGATAGATTATTGTGACCACAACCTTCAATATGCCGAATATCGAGAGGTACCCTTCTATGGGGGCTACATTAAGGCGTGAACCTGTACCGACAAATTTCTGGGGGAAAGTTTAATGCCCCCTACGATGACTAAATACCAAATTTTGGAGGAATATTGAGGCCACAAAAAAACTTTTACTCTCGTAATTGAGGCAGCGAATGCAAGTTGCTCCAACAAAAATCAAAGTGATTCGAGGGCAGATCTTAAAGTGAATTTATCCAAAAAATTACGTCGGAGGTGCCCGAAAGAGTGGACAAATATAGTCCATATTCAGACCTGACCTATAGATATATTAGGATATGTAAAGTATGGACCAAATCGGTCTCTCCCATCAAGAGTTATCGTACGCAAAATTTTTCCGAACATTTTTGAACTTTTGTGGGGGAGGTACCTGAAGAAGTGGACCGATATGGCTTATCTTCGAAAATAAACCAAGGTTGCACAAAATATTACGAAGGCCACATTTTGGACCGAATCGGCAGATCCGTTCGAGAGTTATCTTGCGGTCCAATCACTACACAGTGTCATAGGGGTTTTTTGCACCTTTCAAGCTGTTTTATCAGGAAGTATGGACTTGTCCCTGATGAAACATGTACCGTCGAATGGGGGGCAGTAAATGCAAGTTCCTACAACAAAAATCAAAGCGATTACCTCCTTCGATAGTAATTTAAATTTTGCAGATTCCAGCTCTATACGTTCATATAAATTCAAATTGTGCAAAATATAGTACCATTTAATACTCTTCGTATCTTTAAGTAAGAATTTCCCAAAACGACATCAGGAATCCAATTCTATCGGTTGTTTTAAATCCAAATTGTACCATATTTAGTACCATTTAGAACTTTTCGCACACAATAGTACATATTTCTAAATTACTTCCTTATATCAACCCTATTTCTCAACCTCGATTCCCATTCCAAGCCTTTAGGTCTATCCGTTTGGTACCAAATTTAGTACATTTTTGTACTTTTCGTACACATATATTTCGAGTTCCTAAAAGTCTTTTGGTACACTTGTTCTTCAATCCATCAGTTACGCTCATTCCAAATTTCAAATTCTAGCTCTACGTGTTCGCCAAATACAAATTGTTCCACTTTTCATGCCGTTCTACTAAGAATTTCAAAAACCCAGTCATATCTGACACTTCGAACCAAGAATGATCCTCCTTAAAATTTCACTTTTTTAGCTTTAGTCGCTTGGCCTGTGCGTTGATTATTAGGCTCCGTCAGACAGATAGTACCTTCTTTAGTACATTTTAGTACTTTTCGAACCCTTCTAGGATGAATTTCCAAAAACTCAGCCTTATTGTACACCTTCAACCCAAGGCTAACCATCACCCAAAATTTCTAGCTTCAGCCATTTCGTCTGGGCGTTGATTATTAGTCGGCCCGCCCACATGTGATACCATTTTTAGTACACTTTAGTACTTTTGCATCCATCTAGAACAAATTTTCAAAAACCCAGCCTTATTGACCACCTTCGCTTCTTCTTTTTTTATTCTTTTATCAGAAGCAAGCAAGGTAAGCAGGCAAAGCAGCTTATGTACTCACCCATTAACCCTCAGCCAAAATTTCAGGATTCTAGCTTCAGCCGTTTCGTCTGGGCGTTGATTACACTGTGAACACAAATTTTGGGGCAGAGATAATTCCTTTTGGAGATGAAAGCCTTTGTTGAGTATATAAAGAACCCCGAAGAACAGATCCGCGAGACCCTGTAAGCCATCAGGAATTAGCGTAATATCTTTGTTCACTTTTGCTTTAGCTTATTTTTGAGATGACGTGTCTTCAGTCAAATCGAATGAGGATTATTTTCGTAGAGCACTTCGACCTTCTAACTCGCTTCCTTCAATGTCCTTTTCGTCCTTTATTTTAAGAGCCGGTATAAAAGTACCACAAGATGACGTTTTTCAGCTTCGAAATGTTCTGCAAAAATGTCGCTCAGAAAATTTTATGTACGGCTCTCATTGACAATGAATCGATTTTTTTGCGTTTTCGTGGTCGTTTTGTGCATTTACCCTGTTTTTGTTCAGGAAAAGACTATATTTTGTTTTTTGTATATTCGTTACAGAACATTCAAAAACACAAACCACAGTTTTTTTCCGAGCAGACAGGGGTAAATTAAAAAAATGACTCTATTTGCTGGACGTTTGAAAATCCATGCTTTTATTCTAATTGTCGTTCAAAGAATTTTGTTGAACATTTCTGACATTAGCATTTTCTAAGAGGTTAAAAGGGAGATCAAAGGCCCTCTACTTGCCTCAATCGAATGATTCATAAATCTTTTCAATTAAAAAAACACACACAGCTTCAAAGCGTACATTTTAATTTCCCATAAATTATCCTTAGAATTTATTCACAGGACACTAAAACTTCCCACACCTTACGAACGCATTTCGGCTATAATTACAAATGAAAGTGATTTTTCTCAGAAAAAAAAGAAAAAAAATCTCATTGACTAACAACGACCAGCGGAAGCCGTATATCTCGTTTTCTCAAATAATTATCCTGTCAGGCTGCAACAGGAAATTACTACTTAAGTTTCCGTGATGTATCCTTTTTTCTTGTTGTTGCTGGCATTTCTACACCCGTACGTACATACGCATATCTTTGTTAGACACACTCGCCTGGTGTAAAGCAACTCTGTGAACTTTGGTGATTCACAAAAAAAAAAAAAACCTTGCAGTTCCTTGATTTTTCCAATCTTCTTCTTATACCAACTCCTCTTCGTAATACGCAGGGAAAAAATAAAATTCAATTTCTTTTCAATTCGAAGGCCGGGTATCAATAACGCAAAACGAAAAAAAAATTCATGAGATATTAACAGAATTACCACCAGTCGGAGGACGACGATGACAAGCTTGAATGGGCAAAATCAGAAAACAAAAATTAGTAGGAGTTGGGGGCAGATGTTGTTGATGATGTAGGAGGTGGATATTATTCTTCATTTACAGCAAAATACCAATGTTAACATTCAATTTATTAGATGTTGTCCTCCACTACCACTGTTCAAATGTCTGATGCATGAACTGTCTGTACCGAGCCTGGCCTGGCTCACATGTAATCACACATTCACGTAAGCTGTCTATGCTTTTCTTGTGATTTTCTTTCTATACACGCACACATACTCTATGATATTTGTAAGTGATGACAAGTTCATATGTCTTTTGACTTCCGACCATGTTGGCATGACACGTTTTATTTTCGTCGCTGGAGAATATATGTGACTTTCTTTAATAGCATCCGTTTAGAAGAATTTACGGTGAAGACATGTTAAGAGGATGGTATGTCATATATTAGGAAGATATTTTTGCTCCTGTAACATTAGCCCAGCAAAACGTGGATTTTTAAAAAAAATTTTCTGTAGCAACATCAGGCCACAAAACGTGGATTTTTAAAAGAAATTTTCTGTAGCAACATCAGGCCACAAAACGCGGATTTTTAAAAGAAATATTCTGTAGCAACATCAGGCCACAAAACGTGGATTTTTAAAAGAAATTTTCTGTAGCAACATTAGCCCAGCAAAACGTGGATTTTTAAAAGAAATTTTCTGTAGCAACATTAGCCCAGCAAAACGTGGATTTTTAAAAGAAATTTCCTGTAGCAACATTAGCCCAGCAAAACGTGGATTTTTAAAAGAAATTTTCTGTAGCAACATTAGCCCAGCAAAACGTGGATTTTTAAAAGAAATTTTCTGTAGCAACATCAGGCCACAAAACGTGGATTTTTAAAAGAAATTTTCTGTAGCAACATCAGGCCACAAAACGTGGATTTTTAAAAGAAATTTTCTGTAGCAACTTCAGGCCACAAAACGTGGATTTTTAACAGAAATTTTCTGTTGCAACATCAGGCCACAAAACGTGGATTTTTAAAAGAAATTTTCTGTAGCAACATCAGGCCACAAAACGTGGATTTTTAAAAGAAATTTTCTGTAGCAACATCAGGTCACAAAACGTGGATTTTTAACAGAAATTTTCTGTAGCAACATCAGGCCACAAAACGTGGATTTTTAACAAAAATTTTCTGTAGCAACATCAGGCCACAAAACGTGGATTTTTAAAAGAAATTTTCTGTAGCAACATCAGACCACAAAACGTGGATTTTTAAAAGAAATTTTCTGTAGCAACATTAGCCCAGCAAAACGTGGATTTTTAAAAGAAATTTTCTGTAGCAACATAAGCCCAGCAAAACGTGGATTTTTAAAAGAAATTTTCTGTAGCAACATTAGCCCAGCAAAACGTGGATTTTTAAAAGAAATTTTCTGTAGCAACATTAGCCCAGCAAAACGTGGATTTTTAAAAGAAATTTTCTGTAGCAACATTAGCCCAGCAAAACGTGGATTTTTAAAAGAAATTTTCTGTAGCAACATTAGCCCAGCAAAACGTGGATTTTTAAAAGAAATTTTCTGTAGCAACATTAGCCCAGCAAAACGTGGATTTTTAAAAGAAATTTTCTGTAGCAACATTAGCCCAGCAAAACGTGGATTTTTAAAAGAATTTTTCTGTAGCAACATTAGCCCAGCAAAACGTAGATTTTTAAAAGAATTTTTTCTAGCAACATTAGCCCAGCAAAACGTGGATTTTTAAAAGAATTTTTTCTAGCAACATTAGCCCAGCAAAACGTGGATTTTTAAAAGAATTTTTTCTAGCAACATTAGCCCAGCAAAACGTGGATTTTTAAAAGAATTTTTTCTAGCAACATTAACCCAGCAAAACGTGGATTTTTAAAAGAATTTTTTCTAACAACATTAGCCCAGCAAAACGTGGATTTTTAAAAGAATTTTTTCTAGCAACATTAGCCCAGCAAAACGTGGATTTTTAAAAGAATTTTTTCTAGCAACATTAGCCCAGCAAAACGTGGATTTTTAAAAGAATTTTTTCTAGCAACATTAGCCCAGCAAAACGTGGATTTTTAAAAGAATTTTTTCTAGCAACATTATCCCAGCAAAACGTGGATTTTTAAAAGAATTTTTTCTAGCAACAATAGCCCAGCAAAACGTGGATTTTTAAAAGAATTTTTTCTAGCAACATTAGCCCAGCAAAACTTGGATTTTTAAAAGAATTTTTTCTAGCAACATTAGCCCAGCAAAACGTGGATTTTTAAAAGAAATTTTCTGTAGCAACATTAGCCCAGAAAAACGTGGATTTTTAAAAGAAATTTTCTGTAGCAACATTAGCCCAGCAAAACGTGGATTTTTAAAAAAAAAATTCTGTAGCAACATTAGCCCAGAAAAACGTGGATTTTTAAAAGAAATTTTCTGTAGCAACATTAGCCCAGCAAAACGTGGATTTTTAAAAGAAATTTTCTGTAGCAACATTAGCCCAGCAAAACGTGGATTTTTAAAAGAAATTTTCTGTAGCAACATTAGGCCAGCAAAACGTGGATTTTTAAAAGAAATTTTCTCCAGCAACATTAGCCCAGCAAAACGTGGATTTTTAAAAGAAATTTTCTCCAGCAACATTAGCCCAGCAAAACGTGGATTTTTAAAAGAAATTTTCTTCAGCAACATTAGCCCAGCAAAACGTGGATTTTTAAAAGAAATTTTCTGTAGCAACATTAGCCCAGCAAAACGTGGATTTTTAAAAGAATTTTTTCTAGCAACATTAGCCCAGCAAAACGTTGATTTAAAAAAATATGCTTAATTCTTACTAAAAATAAAATTTAAAAATGTCCACTCTCATTTTACAACCGATAACTTTTCAATGCCTTCAAACCTCCTGTAACTTATTTTGCACTCATTTTTATCCTGTCGGATTATACTCACATTGTCATCCTGTTAGTTGTGCTGCTGAAAAATTTCCCAATTGGGAATTTCAGTATTGAGTTAAGTTGTTCTCCCTGTTTTTTGCACTCCCGAACTTGAAGCAGATTAGAGTAAAAATCACTTTTGTAATTGGCATAGGGCCATGGGTATCTCTAACTCTAAAACATTTTCCCCAATCTGTTTTTACTTTGTTGTCTCCTGACTCTTTTTCTAAGTGATTTCAAATGTTTTCTTTTTCCAAGCTTAAAAGTCAATTCAACTCCTCAGTGTGGTGTAATGTGTGTTAGCGGAAGTTCCAGTCACAAAGAAAAACATTCTTTTTTCTTAATACAAAGAAAATTTGCTACTTTTTTATCACTCGTGCGTATGATATGTGCTTAGGAAGTTCCAGGAACAAAAAATTAAATAGACTTGTGGCCAAAAAAAGATTTGTCTTAAATGATGTCTGCACTGCAATCGTGATTTCGGTTACAATTGATAAGAAATGTCTTGTTAGTAGGATATGTCTAGTTGCGAAGTCAAGTAAGCGAAAAAATAAATAATTTACAAAAAATGCTTAAAGACAACTAGTTTGTATAACGAAGATATCTATTTTATTGGGAATAGCGCCTTCAACTGCAGCGGCGTTTGTTAATTGCATTCAAGGGAACCTCTACAAACCCAGCACTTTACCAAGAAGTTAGCCTCTGGATACTGCTTAAATAATTTTCATATTTAAACTCCTTAAATATAATTATTTAATTTTCTCAATTGCATTCCAGGCACAAAAATGTTCCCCTACTGCGTTTACCACAAAGCCAGCGGTACTTAACCTCCAACCAATGAACTTTGAGCAAATATTTCTCTATGCTTTTTTTTCTCTCTTCAAAGTAATGAAGCCTTAACCTCAACTAAAATGAAGACTTGAACATTTTTCAATCACAACGTAAATAGATACAAATGAAAAAGGCACTAAGTAAATTTAACCGCAACTGATAACACAAACGTGGTGGTCGTTTGGTATTGTCAGTGAGGCAGGGTTGCCATTAGAATTTCTCGACAAGAATTAAAATGAGTAAAAACGGACAATGATAAATATTTCATTTGAAAAGTTTCCCTATTAGGACGAAGATCGTCTTTTATATTAATTTTAATTAATTTCTCATTGGAGTCGACCTTAACGACCGATGATTTTTGCAAGCGACAAAGGAAAGCCGAAGATTCTAACCCACACAATTACCACTATGTGACCTGTTTTTCCGTCGGTAGCGACTCATAAGACATACCGGCTGCGGAGGGGCTTCCTTACCATCGAACTTTTTCTGTTTTAAATGCAATTCAAAAGTTATCGGTCATTAAGTTCGACTCCAACGAGAGATACATATTTCACATTAAAACTAAAGAACTCAAAACTACATAAAACGTAATCGGGATAATAAGGAAGTTAAACTACCATCTGGTGAGAAAAAAGTTATCAGTCTGAACCTGCGACACATGCCGAGATGGTAGTTTAATTTCGTAAATATCCTCTCGATGTTCTATGCGGTAATTAATTCCTTAATTTCGCTAATATCAGGACTTCAGTTTGAGTCCTGACTTAATAGAAGAAGAACCTTAGCGACTACTTGGGTTCTCGAAATATAACTGTCAAAATCCATGTCTAATGCCATCATTTTAATAAACAACCAATTTGAAGAAAATTATACCTATTTTCGACCACTTTTATTCCCTTCAAATAATTGAAAATCTCATTACTGCCACTTCACATGACATAGTGAGAAATTTGAAAAACAAAATAAATAATGAAACCATTTCTCCCACAACGAGCACAATATACACCCAGCGAGTGGAAGAAGGACAACGGTGAAGAAGAAAAACGCAAATTACACTTAAACAAATGTTAGAGGCAATGCGAAAAATGTAACTGATGATGTCTATGATAAAGGTTAATGTAGTGACAGTTCTTATTACAGAGATGGCTTGTTTAGTGTTGGTTAGAGCAAATGCATTCAATAAAGCTTTTTCTGCATTGCCAATGATGAAAATGCTGCACTCTGTGTGCGTTTCGTTTGTTTGTTCCGGACCACAATGAATGATGATGTTGTCATTCTTAGACAAACAAATAGTTTTGGAGTTTTTTTTTTCTCAACTTCGCATTACTATTTTAAAAAATTGGAGGCAGAGAATGAGAAACAACAACAATATAGGAAAGATATGTTTGTAACAAATGAAGCTCATTAAGATCAACACATAAAAAGATGGGCAATGGAACCCTGTAATATATATATTTAATACAGTAGACTATTATCGTCTCTACGAGGGCTCCAATGGATGGAAGATCTTTTTGACATCTTCTATGAAAAGATTTTGAGGATGAAGTTTTCGATGAATGGAAAACTTTTATTAGATCCTCTATGGATATACGAATTTTATAAGGTGGATGAGAAATACCTTCGATATTTGTGTAGGAGCCGGATGGAAACTTCAATGGATAAATAATCTTAAGAAGGTCTTTAATAAGGTATTCTTTGGATAGAGGGCTTTTATTTTATTGATTGAATACTTTATGACGTTTTCTATGGGCAGAAAATCCTTACGAGATCTTCTAAGGATAGAAGACCCGCATGGGGTCTTCTATGGACAGAAAATTTTTATGAAGTTGTTTTTTTTTTGTTTTTTTTGTTTTTGTTTTTTTTTGAGTGAGAGACCTTTGTGACGTCTTCTATGGGTACAAGATTTTAAAAAGTATTCTAAGGATAGAACTCTTTCGTGGGGTAATTTATTGGAAGAAAAGTAAGTAAAAAAATCTTTAAGTTCTACCGGGCGGAACTTTTTATATCCTCCACCATAAAATATTCTGAACATAAACAGAATACTTATTTTCTAATTATGGACAGGATCATAATTAGAGGTGGAGATATTTTGTGGCCACTGATACCTAAATAAGGTAAACAAAATGCATATAGAAATGCCTTCAATCGGTTGGAAACCTTATATGGGGGTAAATCAAAGTGTGGACCCATGTTGATAATTGAAGTTAAATAGAAGTTTTGTTACCACTGGGTACCTCAAATGTCGAATTGCAGATAACTCGATCAAAAATTGTAGCTAAAATCCTCAAAATACCGAAAACCGTTATATGGGGGCTATACCAAAACATGGACCTATGTTGACAATTTTTAGTGGAGAAGTCTTATGACCACTGGGAACTTCAATCGTCAAATTGCAGGTAGTGCGGTCATAAAATTAAGCTAAAATCCTCAAAATACCGAAAAACGGGAGGTTATATCGTGGCTATAAAAAAACGTGGACCTATGTTGACAATTTTGGGATGAGATATTTTGTGACCACTGTGAATCATAAATGTTAAATTAAAGGTAGTTTGCCAAAAAAAGTAGCTAAAATCCTCAAAATATCGAAAAATCGGGAGGTGCCGTTATATGGGGGCTATACCAAACCATGGACGTATGTTGAAAATTTTTAGTGGAGAAGTTTTATGACCACTGAGAACTTCAATCGTCAAATTGCAAGTAGTGCGGTCATAAAATGTAGCTAAAATCCTCAAAATACCGAAAAACGGGAGGTTATATGGTGGCTATAACAAACCGTGGACCTATGTTGACAATTTTTGAAGGAGATATTTTGTGACCACTGTGAATCATAAATGTTAAATTAAAGGTAGTTTGGCCAAAAAAGTAGCTAAAATCCTCAAAATATCGAAAATTCGAAGGTACCTTTATATGGGGGCTGTACCAAATTTGGACCTATGTTCACAATTTTTGGTGGAGTAGCTTTGTGACCACTGTGAAGTCCAAGCGCCACTTCACAGGTAGTTAGGTTAGAAAATGTAGATAAAATCCTGAAAATACCGAAAATAGGGAGGTACCGTTATATGGGGGCTATACAAAAACATGGTCCTATGTTGAAAGTTTTTAGTGGAAATATTTTGTGATCAATAGGAACTTTACCTGTCAAATTACAGGTAGTTCGGTTGAAAATTGTAGCTAAAATCATCAAAATGCCGAAAATCGGGAGATGACGTTATATCGGGGTTTATACCAAAACATGGACCTATGTTGGCAATGTTTGGAGAAGATGTTTTATGACTACTGGGAAACTCAAATGTCAAAATACCGAAAATCGGGAGGTACCTATATTTGGAGCTATATTAAAACATGGATCTATGTTGACAGTTTTCCGTGGAGATATTTTATGATCACTGGGAACCTCAAACGTCAAATTACAGGTAGTTCGGTTAAAAATTGTAGCTAATATCCTCAAAATACCGAAATTCGGTAGTTACCGTTATATGGGGGCCATACCAAAACATGGACCTATATTGACGGTTTTTGGAGGAGATGTTATATGGGGGCTATACCAAACCGTGGGCCGATATGGTCCATCTTCGAACTTGACCTGCCTGCGGAAAAAATACACTCTGGTGCAAAAATATAGCCTTTAGCTCAATTATTCCAAACACTAGAGTCATTACAACAGACTGACAGACGAACATGGGTAGATCGTCTAAGAATCTTGTACTGATCAAGAATACTTTATATGGTCGCAAATGATTAGTTCGATGTGTTACAAACAGAAAAACAAACTTAATATACCCTCCGTACTATGGGGGAGGGTTTAAAATGAAAACAAATTGTGGGGGGAAGAATTCTACGGCGGTAGAGGTAGGTAATAAGGTTTTCTGTATATAGAAAATCTTTATTAGGTTTTCTATCTACAGAAGATATTTACGAGGTCTTCTATGGATGGAAGACCTTTATGAGTTATTTTATTGATAGAAGACTTTTATAAGGCCTTTCGTGTAAAAAAGACCTTTTTAATGTTCTCTATGGATACGATCGCTTCATGAGGTCTTCTGTTAGAAATCCTTTTTGGGTCTTTTGTGGTAAAAAGACTATTACGAGGGTTTCTGTAAATAGGAGACCATTATAAAGTCTTCTCTGGAAGTTGTAACGACGAAAGTCGCCACGCTCGTTTTCGTCTACACCCATTGTCAATTTTTTAATTATTTCTCAACTGAAGTAACCACCTCTCATAGTTGTTTATAAAATTAGTTTAAATGTAAACCGTTAGGTTCACTGACCGATCGAGTCAAGGCCAACACATCAACTACCAACTGTTAACAAGTGACCTATTACCACGGTTATTCTAACCAACAACAGCCTTAAATAAATTATTTAGTGGCTGATATGTACCACATGGTTGTTCCTATAAATGGACTCGACGAACAGTTAACTACATACAGTGCGCGAAAAAAATCCGAGTATCGAGACATAGTAAACAGGTGGTTCAGAGTGGTGCTTTATCATTTACAAAGCCGCGTTAACCCAAGTAGTGTCCGTAACTCTAAGGCCCCCTCGTGGCAACCTAAGTAGTGTCCGTACTCCAAGGCTTTCTCTGTGTCAACCTAAGTAGTGTCCGTAACTCATAGGCCTCCCTTGTGTCAACATGAGCAGTGTCCGTAACACTTAGGCTTCCCTCGTGTCAACGTAAATAGTGCCCGTAACTCTTAGGTCTCTCTTGTTTAATCCTCTGGACCGCCGTCACAAGCCTAAATTGTGTACGCAACTCTTAGGCCACCCTTATCCATCCTCTGGTGACCGCTGAACCTCCGCGATAAGCCTATGTGGTGCCTTTAGCTCTAAGATTTTCCTTCGTCAGCCCTTGACTGACCGTACGATCGTTCCTTGAGCTTCAGTAGGTCCCAACCCAGGTTTAACCGCCGAAAACAGGGAGTATTTAACCAGTTCTCTGACAACCCATATCTACGGGATAGAAGGTAGTACTTATCCAGGTCTCCATCAGACTCAGCAACGGAAACGTCTTAACAAAGAGCACTTATCTAGGTCTCCCACAACGACCGGGAGCGACTAGAGTGTGCAGCTATCCAGGTCGCCTCGATAGTGCGGAGTTAGAGGACACAGCCGATACCTAGTTACTAATAAGTGCACTTTTAATAATACATATTCCAACTAAGTTAACCACAATCGATTCAATAAAACCACAAATTGGTTAAAACCTAAGACAACCTGTGTTATCACTCTCTCGGTCACTTTTTATAAATTTCTACGACAGACACCCGAGAGCTATCCTAGCAATCAGAGGGAGCTTGTGTCGTTACCTAATATGACTTTTATGATATTATGTTGGAGAGTATAATTAAATTTGTCATTCCGTTTGTAACACATAGAAATATTCGTCGGTGACCATATAAGGTAAATATATTCTTGATTAGCATTAAATTCGAAGTTGACCATTTCCGTCTGGCCATCCGTCTGTTTAGATCAAGATACAGCTCCCAATTTTTAAGCTCTGTAATTTGGTATGGAAGTTTCAATTACTCCTAGGATTTTTGATATTGCCAATGGGCTATATCGGTCCAAGGTTTGATATAGCCCCTATAGAATAGTACAACCAGATTTTATAAAACTTTCTCACAGAATTTTGTCAACATAGATCCACGCCTTCATATAGCCCCCATAGAATGGTACCTCCCGATTTTTTGGTATTTTGAAGGTTGTGGTCACAGCAACCCACCGAAACGGCTGAAATTTGGTATTTTGTCTTTGTTGGAGGTAGAAGCATTTCTGACTGAAATTCGTCGGTATAGGTCCACGTTTCGATATAGACCCCCCCCCCCCCCACGATACCTCGTAATTCTGAAGGTTGTGACGTCAATATCCCACCGATAGAGTAAAATTTGTTATTTAATCTTACATTGGATTATAAAATATTCCAGAAGAGAATTATCAGCATAGGTACGCAGGGTTCATTTATCCCCCATAGAAGCGTGCCTCTTGATTTTCGGTATTTTGAAGGTTTTACCGAAATTTCTGACATTTTGTATTTCGTCTTCGTTGGGAATATAAAATTTTGCACCTGAAATTCCACTCAAACGGCTGAACTTTGGTATTTTTTCTTCGATGGGGATATAAAACATTCCACCTGAAATTTGTCGGTATAGGTCTCCTCATATAGCCCCCATAGAACTGTACATCCCGATTTTCGATTTTTTGAAGGATTTAGCCTCATTATCCCACCGAAATGTCTAAAATTTAATATTTAGTCTTCCTTGGCGATACAAAACGTTCCATCTGAAATTTGTCAGTTTATGTCAACGCCTTCATATAGCCGTCATAGAACGGTACCTCCCGATTTTCGGTATTTTGAAGGTCGAGGCCTCAAAATCCCACCGAAATAACTGAAATTTGGTATTTAGTCTTATTTGGGAGTAAAAAATTTCCAACTGAAATTTATCGGTATAGCTCCACGCCTTCATATACCCCCCACGGAACGGTACCTCCCGATTTTCGTTATTTTGAAGGTCGAGTCCTGAATATCCCACCGAAATAGCTGAAATTTGTAATTCAGTCTTCGGTGGTGGGCATACAATTTTCTATCTGAAATGTTCGGTATACGTCCACGCTTTTATATAGCCCCATAGAACAGTATCTTCCGATTTTCAGTATTTTGTGGGGTTTGTCTTCCAAATTCACCGAAATGGTTGAAATTTGGTAGTTAGTCTTCGCTGGGGTATAAATTCTCCATCCGAAATTTGCTGGCGTAGGTCCACGTCTTTATGTAGCCCCCATTGAACGGTACCTCCCCTTTTTCGGTATTTTGAAGGTTGTGTCTTTAATATCCCATATACTACTTTTCACCAGAAATTTTTCGGTAAAGGTTCAAGTATTGCTCAAAATTATATATTAACGCCGTTCTTACTTGTTTATCTCTTGGCCTCGTCTGGATATTACATTCCATTGGATCATAAAGAATGAACGCAAACAAACGAATTAATTCCCTATTAATCATACAGTCACAAAATTTGGATTTTTTCTTAATCATTTCGTATCCGAAATTTCTACCAAAAGTCTTAAAAATTCGAATTTTTAGTTCCGATTCTCTCTGTTTAAAATTGCTTTAGTGTTTGTAAGGAAAATTAAATACTCAACACTTACATGCCTAGTAGTCTCTGTCGGAATATTAAAATGGCTTTTTTGGTCCAACAAATGGTCCTATGAATATATCCTAATGAACGTATTAATACGTTTGCTATCACCATTAATTACCCGCCTATGCCTTGTTTCATACGATTAGGTTATGTATTTGTAAATTTAAACACATTAAATTGTGCCCTTAAATTCGCCCTAAAAAGCAACTAAAGTTCACTTGTAAATAAAGAACCGAAATGCCCTTCAAATAAAGGAAAAAAATAACACTAAAGCCCCTACATTTTGCCACCAACAACATCTCTAGCTCCCTAATCCCGCAACACTTCCTGCTTTTGCCACGGGTTTAACATAATATTTTGATTTCCGTTTCCGTCTATAACGACACTGTTGTTGTTGTCGTCATCTCCTCATTATCGCTCTCGTTAGATTCATCAACACGGGCTTTTCTTTGTTTTCATGTTCATTACTGTTTTTTTTTTCTAGATTTGTTGTTATTCGTTTTTTTTGCTCTCGCATTGTAGGTACACGCAACAAACCAACCATTATGTAAGATTTTAATTAAAATTAATTACATTAAGTGCAACAAAGTAAACAAACACTTTGCCACTCACTGACTACTGCGAATTGTAGCCGAAGAAGAAGAGCTAGCTGTTTGTCTGTCTGGCCTCTAAATGATTACATTCATACATACATATGTATGTTTTTCTGTGTGAATGTTCCTGCTTCCAAACACTAAATGAAAGAATGAATGTTAGCCCATTTCAGACAATTGCATTGGGTTCGCATTTGAAGTCTTTGTGGGAAAAATAAATAGAAATTAAAGTAAAAAACAACAACAAATTGAAGCAGGAAATAACAGCAGCTGCCGGACAGCAAAAAAACATATCGGAGTTATTTAAAAAAGGCGGTCAACATTTAGTAATGTACAGACACTAACGCTGTCTGGCCATTGAAACGTCAAATGCATTTAAGGGTTAGTTTAATGATCAGGATTAAAGTTATATCAAAACAAGTAAGAAAGTTGTTGTTGTTGTTGTTGTAACAGTGTTTTATTATTATGTTTGCATGTTCGTTCTCCTGTTCAATCTGGCTCTGGGTCTATCTTCAGTTCCAGGAAGGTGGCTACTTCGATGGGATGTAACCACAGATCCACTGGAGTCAGATGAGTAGGCTTGGCGGGGCAGTTGAATAGGTGTCATGCACAGTGCGATCGATTCCCGACCGATAGGAATTTAGGCGACTGCAATATCCCGAGCGTAATTAAGCCAAAACTACTATGGTTTGTCGTGGCAGCTGACGCTCTTAAGCTGCGATAGATGGGGGATGTAATCCGATGACTGCATTCTCACAATAATTGCTTATGGTCTTAGCAACTGTGTCCGTGTGAATGCTGTTCAAACCTGCCTGATTTGCCTGTTGAACTAGAGGTTTTCTCCTATATTGTTGGACCGCCGTCTCTAGAGCATGAATATCCTTCTTGATATGCCTGGGTGTATCGGTGGCCAGCAAATGGTGATTGGGATGGCTCTCACGGTAACACCCGAGCAAGTACTGCAACGATAGAATCTCATTATGTTGTCGTACTGGAAGAATCGTTGCCTCCTCATGTAGATGTTCCACTGTAGATTTGAGGAGGCACCCTGTTGCTGTTCTCAGGGCGGCGTTCGGACAAATTTGAATCTTCTTCCGTTGCGTGTCACATAAATTCGGGGAGCAAACTGGCGCCGCATAGCTTACCACAGAGGACCTTGTTCCTACATTTCAGTTTATCGCAGATAGCTGTGGCATGCAAGGACGACGTGAAAGTGGTGTCGAATGTGACCCCTAGAATTTTGGGGCAGTTTGTGGTCGGAATTCCGCTACCATCGACCCTGATGGTGATGGTTATATACTGTGCCATTCATATGGTGAACAAAGTGGCCGTCGATGTAGTGGCGGATATCTGCATATTCCTCGCGTGGAAAAAGGTGGTAAGATCGGTTAAATAGGAGTTCAGTCTCTCACAGATGCCATCAGAGAAGGTACCTGACGCCAGGATCGTGCAATAATCCTCATACTTTACGATCTCGATGCCGTCTGAAGGGGGCGGAATACAGGAGAGGCAGAGGTTAAACAGTTTCGGAGATATCACCCCACCTTGGGGAACTCCCTATTTCACTCTACTTGGTTTGGACTTCTCGTTCCTGAATACCACGTACGACTGGTGTCCACACATATAGTTGACTATCCAACGTTTCAAGCTTGGCCGGAGGGTTGTCTGTTCAATGTCCTAAAACAGCATGAAGTGCCTTACTGTATTAAAGGCTTTTGATAAGTAAAGCGCCACCATCACTGTTCTTTCACACGGCGGTCTCTGGTTGAGTCCTTGACAAATATATGTATGTGGTGATGTGCTGCTTATGGAATCCATGCTGATGATCGGCAACTTGATAGCTATTCCTGATACTGGGGAGGACTAAGGCCTCAGGAGTCTTTGTTACGAAAAACATAATCGGTCTGTACGATTCACTTTTGCTGGCATCCTTGCCTGGCCTCCGTAGAGAGACCACCCTGCCCATTTTCCAGACTTCGGGAACAATGAGGGTGGCTAGCGACAAGTTGTGAACTTTAGTGAGATACTCCACTCCCTGCTCATCCAGCTGCTTCAGCATTACCATGGGGATTCCATCAGGGCCCAACGCTTTGGTTTGATTTAGCGTTCCTGATGGCATTCGCAACATCATCCATTGTAAACTGTGGTGGTTAATCCTCGGCAGAAGAGATCTGATGCGGCGTAATACTCTCCTCTTTGTCCTGTCATTCTCGGGGCGCTCGAAAAACTGTCGATTGAAATAACTTGCGCACCGCTTCGGGTCCGACAACGTAACGTCGCCAAACGTGACTGAGGTCCTATCTTCTATCCTTCCAGGGTTCGAGAGTGATTTAACAGTTGCCCACAATTCACTTAGATCGGCTCCAATGTTGCAACTCTTCAGATGATTTAACCACTTGTTCCGCTTATGTTCGCCGACTAGCCTGTTAACTTCCAGTGTCAGCTCCCTGACTCTGGGGTCATTGAGGTTGGCTCGACGAAGCTCATTACTCTCAATTGTTAATCCCGTTGCATCTGCTGGGAAATTTGGTCTTACTTCAGGTTTTCGACCAGCAGGGATATTGCGAGCGACTGCAGCGGTGATGATGTCTCGGAGCGTCCCTTCCGCTACCCAAACACCAGAAGGATCAGTTCTCTGAAGCGGTGATTGGTGAACTCTCTGAAACTCGGCCAATCAGCGTTCCTATGATTGATGAACGTGCGGTGTTCAGAGGTGATGAAATCGGGTGATCTGTTAATGGAGACAATTATGGGGAGATGGTCTGATCTAGAGGTGGGTGATTGTCGTGTTTCGTGGCACTAGAAAACACGACACAATAAAGCTAAAGGGTTTAGTACTTAGTCTTCGCTAAAGTGTTGTTGTTTATGTGTGCATTTGTTGTTGTGTCGTGTTTTCTAGTGCCTCTTGTCTGATCCAATGGAAATGACGAGTTCCCAGGTGACGTCATTTGTCAGACCAGGTGACACGATGGTTATGTCTGACCAACTGTGACACTCTCCTCTAATTCTGGTAGGGGCGTTCTCATTGACCGTGCAAAACGTAGAGCTATCAATCTGCTCAGCCAGCGCTGTACCCCTCTGCTCGTTTCCGAGGGCCGAATGCCACATCTCATGATGCGCATTAAAGTCCCTCAGGACCAGACCATTATGACCTTCCAAAACGGGCTAATGTCAGGCTCGTTATCTGAGATACAGCTATTTCTCGGCTGGATATATACGTTCAGCAACTCTATCTCGGCAGTTCCACACCTGACTGCTACCCCCATACATTCCATGTACGGGTCATTAGAGTTAGGCTCAAGCGAGATAGGTCTGGTGCAATAGGAAAGCTAGTCCCCCACCTACACTTCTGGTGCGATCTTTCCTTAACACGTTGTAACCATCACAATGTTGTTGTTGTTAAGCTTGGTTTCTTGCAACGACTCATGAAATCTACTATTTCCTCGATCTTACCTCGGAGTCCATTGCAAATAAATTGCAAAAAGTATGCATTTTCTGGGATTGAGACAACAACGGCTGGTGTTAAAGGCTGCGTGTGCGGTTGCTGTCGAGGGGTCTGCGAGGGAGTTTCATAATCTGACGACGAGGGAGTTTCGTAATCCGATGACGACTCACTGGCGACTGTATTCACGCAGCATGCAGCAACGTAGTGCCTGTCGTAGTCCCTCACGTGGACAAGTCCAGAGCAACCACTTACATGCACCCACTCCTGACATCTATTGCATCTCACCAAAGGTTGGATATGGGTAAAGAATGTGACAAACTGAACACAAATAAATTGGTCCTGGTTTCTCCTCCGTCCCGACTCGGACCAAAAGAATTCGGAGCAGGCATTCCAGGATATGATGCTCCCAACACAGAAAAACGAAACAAATACACTGATGTGGCAGCCGCTGGCCGGAACGCTGATGTTGTGTGGTTCCGAGTCAATCCGGTACGAAAGAACCCGCTGCCGTGGAATTAATTTTTAATTGGTGGCCGTCATCGGTAAATGTTACCTTCGCAAAGCCGTTTTATGCCAAAACGAAACAATTGTCACTGTTGCGTATGATAAATAATGTTAATTGAAATATGTATACGCTCCCAGGGAAATAATTAATAACAATTATACGCCCTATAAATCCATAAGGAAATAAAAGAAGTATTTAAGAAACATTTCATAGACCCTTTATAATTCTTTACAAATTATTGGAAATATTCGCTCCCCCCAATATCGACACAAATCTCAAATTGCCTTCAATAAATGATTTCAACGCCCTTTGAGCTCTTTTCCTAAAATACCCGGGCAGTTTAAAGTTTTAAATTTTTAACTACCGGCTTATAGCCAACCTGCCAGGAAAATCATTTTTTGGGTTGCCTCCATTTAGGTGGTTGCCAGTCAGAAATTGTAAAAGGCTCTCATTTGTTTAGCAAAGCGTGAATGCAATTTAAAAATGTATAGAAAAACAGGAGGCGAAGAGACATGGATGTGGATAAAAACCTGAATTGCATTACAAACACATTCGACAATAACATCAAATAGTGGTGAATGGCAGTACACAAAAGACAGAAACAGCAGCGTAAAGTACAGCAGAAAAAGGCAGCATGACCGGCATTGCATGCCGGTAGACCGGCCCATGTGTGTGCGTTTTAAACACTTTACAGCTCGTACACAAAATTTGTTGCATAGACAAGAATAGTAGCTGCTACTACTGCTGCTGCCGCTTCTGAAATAGGAGTTCTTTTTGCCAGCTGTTTTTTGCTTTATGTTTGAATTTGTTGTTGATTTTTTGCATTTTTTGTTATTGTTTTTGCTGTTGAATGCTTAACGAGCATGTATACTGGCAAAGCGTCTATGTAAACAACAAAAGAGAACGAGGGAATCCTACAAACATCTTCTTCGTCTATGTTCTACATGGTTGGCTGGCTGATGGTGGCAGCAGAAGTTGTGTTGTGTAAAAGAATTAAGCATGAAAATAACACTGTTTTGTTGTTGTTTTTGTTGTATAGAAACACTTAATTGTGTTAAAAAATGGCATATATGTACGTATGCATTTATGTAAGACGAGAATGTTGACGAAGAATCAAAACAGAAAAAAACTGTGAAAGAAACTTTGACCCCTTCAACATACACAGAGAAAACATGTGTTTGTTTGAGTATATTTTTTCTTTTTTGGGTTCAAAGTTTTTGAAGAATTATAAAATTTCTAGGCTACTAAATCTTATGTGTATGTAAATGACCTTTAAACGTTTTGAAATGTTTTCGATTTTGTTTTTGGTAAATCGGAAGCTTCTAAACAACTTAATTGTCAAAAGGGATGTGAGAATATTTTTTAAAGAACTTCGAGATCAAAATGTTATATAAATGGTTAAAGTTTGTTAAATTTTATTGCAGCAATGGCTGAACTTAGTGCAGATTTTGCAAGTTGAAACTATTAGTTTTATAAAAGTTAAGTTTTAATCAATCAAAGGCTCTAAAAAAGCATATTCCAACGGGGCGTATAACTACTGACTATACGTGTGCGCTCTCGGGTACATCCGTTTATAATAGTGTATAATTGGTGGGTTCCACCGTGGTACAATTGTAAGAACACTCGTCGTGCATTTTGTATGCTTGGGTTCTTTTATTTTCTATTTTTCTATATGTGATCTAGTGAAACTTTATTTTCTACAGTTGATCCAGTAAACCTGTATTTCCATAGGTGAGCTGGTGAACCTTTATTTTCTTTTAGTGAGCTAGTGAACCTATATTTTCTATAGGTTCGCTAGTACATCTATATTTCCCATATGCGAGCTATTGAACCTATATTTTATATAGGTAATCTATTGAACCTATATTTCCTATAAGTGAGCTAGTGAAACTATATTTTCTATAGGTGAGCTAGTGAACCTGTATTTTTTATAGGTCAGCTAGTGAACCTGTATTTTCTATTAGTGAGCTAGTGAACCTATAGTTTCTATAGGTGAGCTAGTGAACCTATATTTTCTATAGCTGAACTAGTGACCCTATATTTTCTATAGCTGAACTAGTGACCCTATATTTTCTATAGGTGAGCTATTGAACCTATAGTTTCTATAGGTGAGCTAGTGAACCTATAGTTTCTATAGGGGAGCTAGTGAACCTATGGTTTCTATAGGTGAGCTAGTGAACCTATAATTTCTATAGCTGAACTAGTGACCCTATATTTTCTATAGCTGAACTAGTGACCCTATATTTTCTATAGGTGAGGTAGTGAACCTATATTTTCTATAGCTGAACTAGTGACCCTACATTTTCGATAGGTGAGCTAGTGAACCTATATTTCTTATAGGTGAGCTAGTGAACCTATAGTTTCTATAGGTGAGCTAGTGAACCTATAGTTTCTATAGGTGAGCTAGTGAACCTATAGTTTCTATAGGTGAGCTAGGTGAGCTAGTTAACCTATAATTTCTATAGGTGAGCTAGTGAACCTATAATTTCTATAGGTGAGCTAGTGAACCTATAATTTCTATAGGTGAGCTAGTGAACCTATAATTTCTATAGGTGAGCTAGTGAACCTAGAATTTCTATAGGTGAGCTAGTGAACCTATAGTTTCTAGAGGTGAGCTAGGTGAGCTAGTTAACCTATAATTTCTATAGGTGAGCTAGTGAACCTATAATTTCTATAGGTGAGCTAGTGAACCTATAATTTCTATAGGTAAGCTAGTGAACCTATAATTTCTATAGGTGAGCTAGGTGAGCTAGTTAACCTATAATTTCTATAGGTGAGCTAGTGAACCTATATTTCTTATAGGTGAGCTAGTGAACCTATAGTTTCTATAGGTGAGCTAGTGAACCTATAGTTTCTATAGGTGAGCTAGGTGAGCTAGTTAACCTATAATATCTATAGGTGAGCTCGTGAACCTATAATTTCTATAGGTGAGCTAGTGAACCTATAATTTCTATAGGTGAGCTAGTGAACCTATAGTTTCTATAGGTGAGCTAGGTGAGCTAGTTAACCTATAATTTCTATAGGTGAGCTAGTGAACCTATAATTTCTATAGGTGAGCTAGTGAACCTATAATTTCTATAGGTAAGCTAGTGAACCTATAATTCCTATAGGTGAGCTAGTGAACCTATATTTCTTATAGGTGAGCTAGTGAACCTATATTTCTTATAGGTGAGCTAGTGAACCTATAGTTTCTATAGGTGAGCTAGTGAACCTATATTTCTTATAGGTGAGCTAGTGAACCTATAGTTTCTATAGGTGAGCTAGTGAACCTATAGTTTCCATAGGTGAGCTAGTTAACCTATAATTTCTATAGGTGAGCTAGTGAACCTATAATTTCTATAGGTGAGCTAGTGAACCTATAATTTCTATAGGTGAGCTAGTGAACCTATAATTTCTATAGGTGAGCTAGTGTACCTATAATTTCTATAGGTGAGCTAGTGAACCTATAATTTCTATAGGTGAGCTAGTGAACCTATAGTTTCTATAGGTGAGCTAGTGAACCTATAGTTTCTATAGGTGAGCTAGTGAACCTATAGTTTCTATAGGTGAGCTAGTGAACCTATAGTTTCTATAGGTGAGCTAGTGAACCTATAGTTTCTATAGGTGAGCTAGTGAACCTATAGTTTCTATAGGTGAGCTAGTGAACCTATAGTTTCTATAGGTGAGCTAGTGAACCTATAGTTTCTATAGGTGAGCTAGTGAACCTATAGTTTCTATAGGTGAGCTAGTGAACCTATAGTTTCTATAGGTGAGCTAGTGAACCTATAGTTTCTATAGGTGAGCTAGTGAACCTATATTTTCTATAGGTGAGCTAGTGAACCTGTATTTTTTATAGGTCAGCTAGTGAACCTGTATTTTCTATTAGTGAGCTAGTGAACCTATAGTTTCTATAGGTGAGCTAGTGAACCTATAGTTTCTATAGGTGAGCTAGTGAACCTATAGTTTCTCTAGGGGGAGATGTAGTGATGTGAAGTGAAGGTGATGTCTGCATATTAGATGTAGTTTTCGATGCGGTTGTAAAAGTAGAAAGAGAATGTAGATGAGACTATAGATGTGGTGATGATGTGAGATATATATCATGTAGTGAAGATGGGTTGTAGATGTGTAGATTGTGATAGTTGTAGCTGGGACGTGGTTGACAATGCTACTGTGTAGAGGTGGTGCTTGTCGTGTTCTCAGTACGTTGGAGCCATTTCAGACCTTTTGCCAGAATGCTATTAAAGATTGGATGGTGTGCACACTAGGGTTAGTCATTTTTTCATTTTTTTTCGAATATCAAAAATCTGTGGAAATGGCATGTAGGGCAGGCAAAAATAATAAGAATTGCGTTTTCACTTTTTCGAAATTGTAAAAAAACCTTCCGCACAAAATGCAATTACTTTAGCTAAAAACAAACTTTTTTAGTTTACTTTTTTTTTTAAATTTTTAAATTTGAGAAATTTTTTTCTGCAATAGTTGTTCTTGGAAATATTTTTTTTTTAGTTGGTTTTAGTGGATCGATTTCAAATATGCAATTTGATCAAAAATCTGTCATTTAGTTTTTAAGCTACATAGATTTTAAAATTTGCAACTCGGTTTCATTTCCCAGTTTTAAAAATTTTAAACGAGTTGCTCTAATAAAAGTTTGACAATACAGAAGTAATGTCATAAAACATAATTTATATCGTTTTGAGTTTTAAATAATTTGTTCATAGCTTGTGTTCACATCGCCATGTCGTTTAAAAAAAGTTGCAAAAATGTCCAAAAAAACAGTGATAACTGGGTCAAAAATTTTAAAGCAAAAAGACCGAATGAAATAAAATATCTGTTTTGCCGCTATACCATTTATACGAATTTCCGAAAGAAATCAATATAATTGAAAGATATAGAGGATTAGTGCTTGAGAAATCTAAAAAAAAAATTAAAAAAAATATTACCAAATTTTAAAAATCACAAAAAAATTCAAATAAAAAAGTTGGTTTTGAGCTAAAGTAATTGCATTTTGTGCGGAACGTTTTTGCACAATTTCGAAAAAGTAAAAACGCAATTCTGCTTGTTTTTGCCTGCCCTATATGCTACTTCCACAGATTTTGAATCTAAAAAAAATGACTAACCCTAGTGCACACCCATGGTGCACCGTCTTCTTGAAATGAGCATAGGACAGCGACATAATATGTGCTCGATCGTCTCTATTTCTTCCTCATCCTCGCACAGCCTACAGTAGTCAGCCTTGTCGTCTTCTTTTCATTTGCTCGTCATGAATCTTATTTTGCAGAGACCAGTGATGATCCCCACTGTTAGTTTCAGGTCGGATTTCCTCATTGAGAGCAGTGAGGCGGTTCTTGACATAGACGGGATTGGCCAGATTGCCCTTGATGTGCTGAAGCTGGGCGTGTTTTGTCAGTGTTGGCAGAATTTTCCCGACATTTTTACCCTATTATTTTCCTGAAGTGGCACAGTGGTGGCTTGATGGAGTTGTCGATTTCGATGTTTTGTGACTCCGATCCGTAGCGTGCCAGTTCGTCGGCTGCCTCGTTTCCCTCGATGTTGCAATGCCCTGGGACCCAACATAATGTGACGATTGATTTTAGTGGCTCCATAGCGTGTTTGCAGTTCAGAACAGCCGCGGACTTGAGTGATTTTAGGGCCGCTTGACTATTGACGTAAATAGTCACCAGTCCAACTCTGGCCCCTCTCATGTTGTTTATCAGTTCCGCGGCCTTTCTGATCGCAAAAACTTCGGCTTGGAAGACACTACAATATTCGTTCAGTTTGTATAATTATACATAATTATAATTATAATTATAATTATACAATTATAATTGTCGTAGACCAAGGGAATTGCTATAGACACCTGCTCCTGTGCCTGTTTCCATCTTAGAGCCGTCAGTATAGATCTCTATACCGTCTAGAGGTGGGCTACTGCGTGTCCAATCATCCCTGTGTGGTATGTGCACCTTCGTAGCCTCGAAGCACATTTGTGGTGATATATAATCACTAATGTTCCCCGAGGCCGTTGATAGTCCGAATCGACGTAGGATTGCAGTTCGTCCGTGTTCGGAACTGCGCCATGCACCTAGCTCCTTAAGACGAAGTGCACTCATTGCTGCCAGTTCCTGCACTACTAGGTCCAGCGGATGCTTGCTTGTGATGTGCTCTTTATGGCACCAGTGATTAGGAGTGATGCTGCTCAGTCTTTGATGGGTTCACTCTGAGGCCATTTTTGAGTGCCATTTTGATAACTTGACTAGAGCTCTTTGCATAAGTTCTAATAGTGTCTGTTGATACTTCCAGCTAAACATGATGACAACGTCATCAGCATATGCGATTGTCTTTATACGTAGTCTATTAAAATCCTTGAGTATTTCATTTATCAGTAGAAGCCACAGTAGTGGTGATATGACACCACCTTGGGGTGTTCCTCTAGTGACACGCTTCCGGATGGAACTTCCACCGATATTTGAATTGATTATTCGACTGCTAAGCATGTCGTCAATCCAATTGACAAGTGTGGACGAGACACCTCGTCGAGTCTAACGTTATTAAAGGCACCCTCTATATATCCTACTACCTCATTTAACACTGTTTCTACCGATTTGGTATGGTTGTGTATCCTTGGAACATCAAGATGTTCTGATACATCCATACAGTTGGGGAAGTGAGTGTTAGCCAGGAGATATAGAGTCTCTAGGCCGGAGTTAGTCCATGTGCCGTCTGCCCGTTTAATACTACCAATGGTTTTCGGGTCCTTTGATAGTACCCTGCGGAATCTACCCACGTCCTTTACTCCTTCTATCGTCTCACTAAAGCAAATCCAAGATTTGCGCTTAGCCTTCTTAATTTCACTGTTGTATTTATTGAAAGATACTCTGTAGTTCTCCCAATCGGTTGACAACTTTGATTTGTTGGCTTTATTGTAAAGCCGTCTGCTGATTTTTCTTATATTGGCAAGATCTATTGACCACCAGACCGATTGGTTGGGTTAGTGGTCAGGAGGCCTCATAGCTATCCACCAGAATCTGTGTTACATGTTTCACTGCATTATCAACCTCTTCGGCAGTTGTGGGATATCAAGGTACCCCCAGCATTGACGTTGCTAATTCAGCGAACTTGCTCCAGTCAGTCTTCCGTGGATTACTATGTGGTGGTTGCCGAATTCTTCCGGTGATCGGAAAAGGAGCACTCTTCGGATACCTTCCAATCAATGATATGGGATTCGTCTTTATTAATGAGGGTTATGTCAATTACTTCCTACCTGATACTGTTTTGAAAAGTACTTTCATTTCCCCTGTTACATATTCTCATATTATATTTTAGTATAAATTCGAAAACGAAAAACCCCAGTGAAAGTGATGGGCGTTGGCATCGCACCCCAGGATGATGAGGCCAGGGCTCTTATATGGCATGTACATTGACGCAAAGATGGTAGATTTTTTGTGACCTCTCTTGCATTTTTACAGCCGTTATATCTCCTAAGCTGAAATTAGAGAGATTTATTAAACTCAAATTCTTCTTGGCAAATATACAGGCTCTTACCTTGTCTCCGCTGGATGTGGCGAAGATAGTATAGTATAAATAAGGTTCCTGGACTAGAGCGATATCAACTTCGGACTTTCCTATAGGTGAACTAGTGTAACTGGTGGGGATGGAGCGTTCACGATCGACTTTAACATGACAATGTCCCAATTCCACCACCCATTAGAACCTTTGAAAAGTGTTTTGAATTGGAAACATCGGAACAACATAACTGTAAAATGAGGTGTTCAAACATTTTTAACATTCTTTAAAAAGTATTAAATTCACTGAACGTTACGGTAGCTAAGGACGGAATTAGTACGATACTCTGTCAGTTAAAAAATAAAATAACAAATTTCTAGAAAAGCTACTTTTCTCAATTAATTAGCCAAAAGAAACTGTTTTTCAATCAATTTGCCATAGTGCGTATAACTGCTGACAATAGGTATACGCTCTGGTACATTATTCTAAAATAGATTTTATAATAGCTGAATTATGCACACCAACGAACGTGTTACTACTTTTACAACTTTTTGACGAACGAAAATCCTTAAAAAGTTGTCATACCTCATAAGAAGGTGCAGTTTATCACTGATGGACGTACGGAATTGTATTTTGCGGTCGGCATGGGATATGTTCCGTCGCTTCCGGGATTTCCCCTAACGTCATACTCTGACCTTGTACTCTTACAATACTTTTTAACTAACCACCGAAGTGATGTTTTGATCATAATAACGTCGAAGATTCCTTCTTCAGATAAATATCTTGCCTCTGAAGCCACACCAGATTTTAGATAATATTAATGCTCTTCTTTTGGCCTAAAGAAATCCTGTGTTCTTTTACAAAAAACGCCCTTAAATTAAAACGCTGATGCTCGGAAGACCTCTGGTACTTACTTAAGTGGGGTTCTGTTAGCCAAACTAAGGAAAAGTTTTCACATTTCACTATTTGTTCCTATTTCTTCTCAATTTGGAATATCGTGTTTTTTGATTCCGTCTTCCACCTATCTATTCCATCGAAGATTTTGCATTCCTGTTCTCAGTGCACCCCATATATATGCGCCTTGTAATGGGTTCATCATAGCCCTTTTGCTAACCTAAAGTCTCGAATTCTAAGAATCTGTTTTAGGGTGTAGATGATTCGTAGTTGATGGAATACAATGTATGTTATTCTAGTACTTACGATTCGTAAATGAACACATGATTCGTTCAGCTTTGAGATGTAGGCGACTTGTTGATGACGAGTCTAAATCCGAAATGATCGGGTACATGACTCGTTCAGAATTCGAATACCATGAGGTATTGGGCGTTTGGGTTGTTGTCGATTTATCCGTGATCGGGATTCGGTGCAGGTTTTGTAGACGATCGGGATTCGAATTTCATGTTGTAGATGTTAGGATTTTGCAGGTGCAACAAGCTTGGTCCGATGCGAGGTCTTCTTGTCAAAATGTTCTCAATCTAAAACAACGTTTGAAATTCGTCTTGAATGAAGCAGCTGGGGAACGAACTAGAGGGTATACAGGTAGTTATCTGCCCAAGTACTGTCGCAATCAGCTAAAGGCGTGGCCAACTTTCCTGAACTTCACTACATAAATGACAGTTTAAACAGACATATCAGAGTTTTTTTCAACTTAATATAGGACAAATTCCCCAAAGTTTCAGGAAAGATAGCATACCGGACGTAAATTGGGATAATTTATCACTGATGGGCGAGGATGTTGTGCAAACCACAGTGATACCTTCAGTCGGGATACTTTATCGCAAATCGTCGGAAAATATGCTGAACCGACTATGTTCCATTTGACCGTAATTATTAGCATAGGATAAACTGGACTGGAATCATTGCTTCTGAGGCAGAATGTATTGGAGGATGACAGATATTTGACTGAAACCTTCGAACTCCAAAAAAGAGAAAATAAGGCAAAACAAAGACGATACATCAAAAATAATCCAAAATCGTCACTGAATGGAATTTTCTGGAGGTAAGAACAACTCTGCTGAAGAAGTTCGGATGAAAGTATGGCCATCTTGTCCTTCCCTTGTAACTTCAAATCAGCGAAAGTCTCATATTAAGTGCAGGAGTGGCCCCTATCGAGGTGACAACTTTAAAACCTCTTGTTATAGTTGCAAAACGGATTCGACGGTTATGTCGCAACCACAATCTGGAATGTTTGAGGAATTTTCGAGGCCATCTAGGTATCCACCGCAAAAATGTGATGACAAAAAATAAAATAATACATTTCCTGAAAAGCTAATTTTTCGCAATTAATTAAATGGCTAAACGAAACAGTTTTTTAATCAATATCCCCCAATGCGTATAACTGCTGGCAGGATGTATACGCTCTCCAGTACATTATTTTTCCTTCCCTTGTAACTTCCTATCAGTGAAAATCTCACATTAGGAGCAGGAGTGTTGAGGTGACGACTGAGAAAACCTCTTGTTATAGTGACAGAACGGATTCAACGGTTATGGCGAAATCACAATCTGGGATGTTTGAGGTATCCAACTCAAAAATGTGATAAACGGTAGCAACCTGTGAAGATTGTGAAGGTGTTAAGATTATCAGATTTCCTCTCCCTTTCAATACAAAAGACTGAGCCTACGAAAAAATGCCACGAAGAAGTTACACTAGAGCTTTTTCTCGAAACTTCATAACCCTATCTGTAAAATATCTTCAATAAGTTCTTAGACTTTAGAAGACAACTGAAAGATTTGTACATATAGAAGGTCCAGAACGGTCTTATATGCACACAAGGCTCCCAATTTCTGGTTGGTTATATTCTCCTTTTTGAAGAAGTCACCGGTCATGTATAATCATTCTTCCACCCATGAGAAATCTTCAAAATGACTTCATCCCAAAAGGAAATTTTTTTGGGGAACCCAAGAACTCGTTAAGCTATAGAAGACCATTGTAAGACTCCTTCTAAAGTTTTTCTATCGTTAGAAAACCTGCATAAGTTCTTCTATACATATATAGAGTGTTTGAATTTATAGAAAATCCAGAAGAACTAACCGATTGTTTAATATTTTCTATATTTAAAAGACCCCCTAATAGATCTTCTACCCATTGAAGACCCTCAAAATGACCTGTACAAAGCGGAAGTTTTAATATTTAAAATATCTCCAATAGGTAGATATGACCTTCAGAAAATCTTTTATCTTTAAAAAATATTCTAAAGTAAAGAGATGGCCAAAAGTTTTTTTCTTATAGATAACCCCAAATGATCTTCTGGAGTTAAAACGGTTCAAAAGGTCTTCTATCATAGATCATCAAAGTATAGAAAACGGAGACGAGGTACTCTATTCCAAAAGGTATGTTAGCTTGAAGATCCTCCAAATGCCTTAAACATATAAAATGTATTTCAAGACCGAAGTAATTGTTTTACAGAAAGTGTGATAGAATAAACGATTCGCAGTTAAAATGGAATATAGTCTTTCCTGCCGCCTCTGTAACCACAAGGTTTCAGGCATTCTCTCATGCTAATGACGTAAGTTTTTTAAATAGTTTTCCATTAGGCGTATAACTACTGACGAAACGTATACGCTCACAGGTATCTTATTTTGCAATTTCTTGATTTCCAAACTATAAATTTTTGAAGCGTTTGACCAACTTTGTTGGCCCTGCATTCTGAAACCTCTCAGTAATTGTCTCCAGTGAAACGTTGTAATGGAGTTTATACATAATTCTGTTCTATCGAAATAAAAAATATTTCTTGCATATAGGTACCTCATACTAAACTGTTGCTCCCACTACTCTCCAAGCTAAATCAAACAAAAACATAATATATTTCCTTTATAAATATTTCATTTTCTAACTCCAAACAAAAACAAAGAAAATAACGCCCATAAGACAATCCTCAACCAACGGCGTTCCACATACAATTGTAAATAATGCCTTCCAAACACATTTATAAGGCTCATAAAAATTCCATTTACAAATCGCTAAACTATTACAAAATGGTACAATCAGAAATGAAAAAAAAAACTGAACATTCAACTGGAAGAACTTAACTGGCAAAGACGTTATGCCATTGAAGCCACCTAAACATCTACCACTCGTGAAACATGCTAAACGGAAGCGTATTTCAATAAAATTTATGATGCATGGAAACATTAGACGAAGAGGTAAAACAGTTTTGTTTCCTGTAAAACGGCAGACAAAATTAAGGCGAAACAACATATCCTTGTATCCTTTCTGAAACGGTTCATGAGCAGGTCTTTGTAGCATATTTAGATAGAAGAAAAACTTATGTGATGAAGTATTATTTATGATATTGAAAGATAAATGTGTGTTGCTTTTTAGTGGTATTTGAGGTCAAAATAATAAAGGCAAACAATGGAATGTGGGTAATTTTGAAATTTTCTTGGTCATGCACTGGGGCGTATATTTAATGACAGAACTTATACGCCACAAAATATTACAGGAGTTTTGTTTATTAATTTATCCTTGGAGTTGATCTAAATAATCGAAGAGTTTTTTAAGAAATTTCTATCCATCCGAGTGAGCCCAATCTATATATCATAAACGTGTATTTTATAAAAAATATTCCGAGACTTAAATAGACAAAATAAACGTGGATTTTTTATTGAATTTTCAAAGCCAAAAATAGGCAAAATAAACGTGGATTTTTTAAAGAATTTTCAAAGCCTTAAATAGGCAAAATAAATGTAAATTTTTTAAAGAATTTTCAAAGCCTTAAATAGGCAAAATAAACGTGGATTTTTTAAAGAATTTTCAAAGCCAAATAAACGTGGATTTTTTAAAGAATTTTCAAAGCCAAATAAACGTGGATTTTTTAAAGAATTTTCAAAGCCTTAAATAGGCAAAATAAACGTGGATTTTTTAAAGAATTTTCAAAGCCTTAAATAGGCGAAATAAACGTGGATTTTTTTAAAGAATTTTCAAAGCCTTGAATAGGCAAAATAAACGTGGATTTTTTAAAGAATTTTCAAAGCCTTAAATAGGCAAAATAAACGTGGATTTTTTAAAGAATTTTCAAAGCCTTAAATAGGCAAAATAAACGTGGATTTTTTAAAGAATTTTCAAAGCCTTAAAAGGCAAAATAAACGTGGATTTTTTAAAGAATTTTCAAAGCCTTAAATAGGAAAAATAAACGTGGATTTTTTAAAGAATTTTCAAAGCCTTAAATAGGAAAAATAAACGTGGATTTTTTAAAGAATTTTCAAAGCCTTAAATAGGAAAAATAAACGTGGATTTTTTAAAGAATTTTCAAAGCCTTAAATAGGCAAAATAAACATGGATTTTTTAAAGAATTTTCAAAGCCTTAAATAGGCAAAATAAACATGGATTTTTTAAAGAATTTTCAAAGCCTTAAATAGGCAAAATAAACATGGATTTTTTAAAGAATTTTCAAAGCCTTAAATAGGCAAAATAAACATGGATTTTTTAAAGAATTTTCAAAGCCTTAAATAGGCAAAATAAACGTGGATTTTTTAAAGAATTTTCAAAGCCTTAAATAGGCAAAATTATTGTGCAGTTTTAAAGAATTTTCAAAGCCATAAATAGGCAAAATAAACGTGGATTTTTTTAAAGAATTTTCAAAGCCTTAAATAGGCAAAATTATTGTGGAGTTTTAAAGAATTTTCAAAGCCATAAATAGGCAAAATAAACGTGGATTTTTTAAAGAATTTTCAAAGCCTTAAATAGGGAAAATAAACTTGGATTTTTTAAAAAATTGTCAAAGCCTTTAATGGGCAAAATTATTGTGGATTTTTAAAGAAATTTCAAAGCCTTAAATAGGCAAAATAAACGTGGATTTTTTAAAGAATTTTCAAAGCCTTAAATAGGCAAAATAAACGTGGATTTTTTAAAGAATTTTCAAAGCCTTAAATAGGCAAAATAAACGTGGATTTTTTAAAGAATTTTCAAAGCCTTAAATAGGCAAAATAAACGTGGATTTTTTAAAGAATTTTCAAAGCCTTAAATAGGCAAAATAAACGTGGATTTTTTAAAGAATTTTCAAAGCCTTAAATAGGCAAAATAAACGTGGATTTTTTAAAGAATTTTCAAAGCCTTAAATAGGCAAAATAATCGTGGATTTTTTAAAGAATTTTCAAAGCCTTAAATAGGCAAAATAAACGTGGATTTTTTAAAGAATTTTCAAAGCCTTAAATAGGCAAAATAAACGTGGATTTTTTAAAGAATTTTCAAAGCCTTAAATAGGCAAAATAAACGTGGATTTTTTAAAGAATTTTCAAAGCCTCATAAAATGGAATGGGGTTAATTTGAAATATTTTTGCTGACACTGGGGCGTATAACTAATGACAGAACTTATACGCCACCAAATTTTATAGGTGTTTTTTACGGATTTTTAAATAAATTTATTGAGATCGGATTCTAGTCGTCTCCACAAGTATTTGAAAATGAACTATTTGTATTAATTATTATTAATTCTAGAAGTTTCTTAAAGTGACTTTAAATTACGGTACAAATCGGTCCATCGCGTGGCTCTTGTCCATTTAATTTCCTATTTGTGAATAACAAAAAGTGATTTTATTATATTAAATCAATAATTAATATGTAAATAAAATTTAAAAACACTTGACATACATTTAACTTTTAATGATGCCTCAGAAAGATACAATTGCAAATAACCCACGGCACAATGCTGACAAAGAGGAATCAATAAAATATATTAATAATATTAAAATATGTATAATATGAATGAATATGCAAGTGCAGCAATACAAACTATCATGAACAGCTCTTTTGCGAGGGATGAAGTAAAAGTTTAGAGAAAGTAAAAGAATGTCTTTTTTGAAAACAATAAATAACCTTGCCAAGCAGAAAATATTTCTTCATTTAAAATAAAATGAGAAAACTTTAAAAGACAACACATTAATTTATAACAAATCTGAGTTTTTTTCTTTGTGACTTTCACCCCCAATTTACCTTCAGTTACATACATACATTGTTGAACTTAACTTCAAAACGAAATGAAATTGTGTTCATTTTACCCCCTGCAGAAACTTGTGTAATTTAGCTTTGAATTAAAATACAACTACTACCGAAAACAGTGTGAAAAATCTGCTTCTTAAAATTTATATTGTAGCTACATAAGTTTAATGTGCTCATAAACTTAAGGACACACACACTGACAAGGATACCAACATAACGAAATACCAAAAAGGAGTTGATTACACAAAGGAAAATTACGGCGAATTATTTCCGTAGTGTTTGCCTCACGGCATTGAAAGAATGAACGAGCAAGCGTATAAAACACAAGTAGAACATAAACATTACTACAAATCAAAAGGAGACACACACACACACACTCATACAATTATATGGGGGAAATGCAAAGCCATATGCAGAAATACATATGTGTATTTCAAACACACACACACAGTCATACAGTAGTATAAGCTTATGAGGAAAGTGAGAAATCATGGAATCATTTAAAAGAAAGGGCTAACAAGGCTGTTAATGGCTAAAATGCAAAGTGACTTAATTCGTAAAATATCTCAGGCATATTAAAAGTGGATTTCTTTAAAGAATTTTCAAAGCCACTAGGAGGCAGCATAAACATGAATTTTTTTAGAGAATATTCAAAGCCTTAAAAAATGCATCATAAACGTGTATTTATAAAACGTGAATTTTTTAAAGAATTTTTAAAGCCCTAAAGAGGCAGCATAAACATGGCTTTTTAAAAGAATTTTTAAGGCCTTAAAGAGGCAACATAAACGTGGATTTTTTTAAAGAATTTTTAAAGCCCTAAAGAGGCAGCACAAACGTGGATTTTTTAAAGAATTTTTAAAGCCCTAAAGAGGCAGCATAAACGTGGATGTTTTAAAGAATTTTTAAAGCCCTAAAGAGGCAGCATAAACGTGGATGTTTTAAAGAATTTTTAAAGTCCTTAAGAGGCAGCATAAACGTGGATTTTTTAAAAAATTTTTAAAGCCCTAAAGAGGCAGCATAAACGTGGATGTTTTAAAGAATTTTTAAAGTCCTTAAGAGGCAGCATAAACGTGGATTTTTTAAAAAAATTTTAAAGCCTTATGGAGGCATCATAAACGTGGATTTTTTTAAGGAATTTTTAAAGCCCTAAAGAGGCAGCATAAACGTGGATTTTTTAAGGAATTTTTAAAGCCCTAAAGTGGCAGCATAAACGTGGATTTTTTAAAGAATTTTTAAAGCCCTAAAGAGGCAGCATAAACGTGGATTTTTTAAAGAATTTTTAAAGCCCTAAAGAGACAGCATAAACGTTGATTTTTTAAGGAATTTTTAAAGCCCTAAAGAGGCAGCATAAACGTGGATTTTTTGAAGCCCCAAAGAGGCAGTATAAACGTGGATTTTTTAAAGAATTTTTAAAGCCCTAAACAGGCAGCATAAACGTGGATTTTTTAAAGAATTTTTAAAGCCCTAAAGAGGCAGCATAAACGTGGATTTTTTAAAGAATTTTTAAAGCCCCAAAGAGGCAGTATAAACGTGGATTTTTTAAAGAATTTTTAAAGCCCTAAAGAGGCAGCATAAACGTGGATTTTTTAAAGAATTTTTAAAGCCCTAAAGAGGCAGCATAAACGTGGATTTTTTAAAGAATTTTTAAAGCCCTAAAGAGGCAGCATAAACGTGGATTTTTTAAAGAATTTTTAATGGCCTAAAGAGGCAGCATAAACGTGGATTTTTTTAAGCATTTTTAAAGCCCTAAAGAGGCAGCATAAACGTGGATTTTTTAAAGAATTTTTAAAGCCCTAAAGAGGCAGCATAAACGTGGATTTTTAAAGAATTTTTAAAGCCCTAAAGAGGCAGCATAAACGTGGATTTTTTTAAAGAATTTTTAAAGCCCTAAAGAGGCAGCACAAACGTGGATTTTTTAAAGAATTTTTAAAGCCCTAAAGAGGCAGCATAAACGTGGATGTTTTAAAGAATTTTTAAAGCCCTAAAGAGGCAGCATAAACGTGGATTTTTTAAAGAATTTTTAATGGCCTAAAGAGGCAGCATAAACGTGGATTTTTTTAAGCATTTTTAAAGCCCTAAAGAGGCAGCATAAACGTGGATTTTTTAAAGAATTTTTAAAGCCCTAAAGAGGCAGCATAAACATGGCTTTTTAAAAGAATTTTTAAGGCCCTAAAGAGGCAACATAAACGTGGATTTTTTTAAAGAATTTTTAAAGCCCTAAAGAGGCAGCACAAACGTGGATTTTTTAAAGAATTTTTAAAGCCCTAAAGAGGCAGCATAAACGTGGATGTTTTAAAGAATTTTTAAAGCCCTAAAGAGGCAGCATAAACGTGGATGTTTTAAAGAATTTTTAAAGTCCTTAAGAGGCAGCATAAACGTGGATTTTTTAAAAAATTTTTAAAGCCCTAAAGAGGCAGCATAAACGTGGATGTTTTAAAGAATTTTTAAAGCCCTAAAGAGGCAGTATAAACGTGGATTTTTTAAAGAATTTTTAAAGCCTTAAATAGGCAAAATAAACGTGGATTTTTTAAACAATTTTCAAAGCCTTTAACAGGCACAATAAACGTGGATTTTTTAAAGAATTTTTAAAGCCCTAAAGAGGCAGCATAAACGTGGATTTTTTAAAGAATTTTTAAAGCCCTAAAGAGGCAGCATAAACGTGGATTTTTTAAACAATTTTCAAAGCCTTTAACAGGCACAATAAACGTGGATTTTTTAAAGAATTTTTAAAGCCCTAAAGAGGCAGCATAAACGTGGATTTTTTAAAGAATTTTTAAAGCCCTAAAGAGGCAGCATAAACGTGGATTTTTTAAAGAATTTTTAAAGCCCTAAAGAGGCAGCATAAACGTGGATTTTTTAAAGAATTTTTAAAGCCCTAAAGAGGCAGCATAAACGTGGATTTTTTAAAGAATTTTTAAAGCCCTAAAGAGGCAGCATAATCGTGAATTTTTTAAGAATTTTAAAGCCTTAGAAAGACATCCTAAATGTGGAGTTTTTTACAGAATTTTCAAAGCCTTAAAAAGACATCCTAAACGTGGACTTTTTAAGAATTTTCAAAGCCTTAAAAAGACATCCTAAACGTGGACTTTTTAAGAATTTTCAAAGCTTTAAAGAATTTTTAAAGCCCTTTTCAAAGTCTTTAAAAGTCATCCTAAAGTTGGTTTATTTTTAAAGAATTTTCAAAGCCTTATAGCTTTAAATGTCATTTACTCACCTTTGCTTTCGCCGCTACAATAAATTATTTCCCACTTAAAGTAGAAACATAAAAAATATTAACGCTCTTAAAGGGTTAACAAACACTTATACATCATTACGAGACCATAAAAAGGCATACTGAAGATGAAAAAAAAACAACAGCAACAAAAAAGATCCACCAGCTTAAGACATGATAAACCCATTCACATATATTTAACTCTTAAAAAAGTACAAAATTGAACACACCTCTAGTTGGAGAGATAGAAACGGAGCGCATAAAATTACATTAAATCCACTTTATGAAATTCTTCTTGTTTTGCCTTAACGAAGGAAAAAAAGCGCCAATGTTGTGAAGAATGCCACTAAAAATGGAAAAGTAAAGGATGTCGTCTTTGTTGTTGTTGTTGTTGCTACCAAGCGTACCAACTCTTAGTAAGTGGAAATTTTAAATGTCATAAATTAAAATTAATTGAAATTCTTGTGCCATTTAAAAATTTCTATTAAAAAATATGTCACTGGCATTCGCAAAATTGAAGTGAAAGTTGGGAAATAAAACATATTTTGGGGTTAAATGCCACTTTTTTTTAAGGATTAATAGGAAAACTTTAATGAAAATACATATATGTTTTTGATGAGTAATACATTGTTAGAGAAATTAAAAGGTCTTGAGCACCATGGAAATTTCCACAATAGGGCTATAACCAAAAAATACCTCACCAGTATATAATAATAATAATTGTTCCACAAACATCCCAGGCGGGACAAGGGAGACTTCTACCATATCAATGAGTGCACTCCGATTCATAGTAGCTCAATGATATGGGACCTACAGTTTATTGCCGAGTCCGAATATGACTAAAATCTTCAAAAAATGGGAAGTACATTCAACGGAGGCTATATGACGACGAGGGCCTGTACCGAAAAATTTGCTGGAGGAAAGTTTTGTAACTAGAACGAAGACTGAATACCATATTTCAGTAATTTCGGTTGAACAATCTGGCTAAAACATTCAAGATACAGATAATCGGGGGTCCCTTTCGATGGGGGGCTATAAAAATATGTGAGGCAATACAGACAAAATTCAGATGGAAAGTTTACACCCCCAACAAAGTCTAAATACAAAATTTCAGTCACTGATGTGAGATATTGAGGGCACAACCTTTAAAATACCTAAAATCGGGAGGTACGCCTCTTGGGAAGCTATATGAAGACGTGGACCTATACTGATAATTCTCTACCGTAATGTTTTATAACCCCATCGATGACAAAATTCACAAATTTCATCTATTGCGGTTTAATAATGATGCTAAAACCTTCAAAATAACGAAAACGGTAGGTACCGCTCTATGGGAGCTATATAAAGACGTGGACCTATACCGACAAATTTCAGGTGAAAAATTGGCGTACAGAAATAAAGCCCCAGGAAATAACGCCCCAAACGGGAATGAAAATGGACCCCAATTTTTGGGGTGTTTTTACAATTTGAAAAATTGCCCCAATACAAAAAGGCCCCAAACTAGGAAATTTGGCCCCAAAAAAATATTGCAATTATGTCCCAAAATTTCATTGGGGCCAAAATACATTTTTGAAATTGGGGTGCATTTGCAAAATGCATTATCACCCCAAACAACGAAAATGCAATTAGGCCCCAAAGTATGCATTCACGCCCCAAAATATTTATTCACTTAAATTTGGGGTGTAAATGAAGCCCTAAATTTGGGGTGTAATTTCAAAAAATATTTTTAAAGATATTCATTCAATAGTTTGTAATATGTAACTAATTATGACTGTACTTTTTTACGATAGTAGCATGTTAAAGTCACCTAGAAACAAACTTTTATTTTCAAGTGTACTGTGATAAAAATTAAAATTTTAAATAAAATTAAAGACGATTGCGTAGGAATCGCTAAATTTTTGGGAAGTGGATCGTCGATATCAAATACCGTTCGTAATATTTTTCAGAAACATTACGATAAGTGAGTATTTCTGTACCAATTTCTATATACATATATGTATGTATATATTTTTATAGTTTTCAGCAAGAATCACAAAGTATATATTTTAACAAAATACAAAGAAGTTTGCATCACATCGTTAGCAAAAAATGTGTGCCGGCTCCGAAAACTCCCCATCAAATAGATGAAGCATTCATGCTCGAAAGGTGTGGACAAATTTCGGTCTGACCAAAAACCAAACAAACCCGAGACAGACTTTAACTACTCCATATCTCCAAATCAAGTCAAACGGAATTAGAAAGAAATGGAAAGTAGCTGAAGAAAAATATTTTAAAAAAATAATTTAAAAAATCAAACAGAATTACAAAAAAAAAAAAAAAAACGCGCGATTTTTTTAAATATATTTTTCTTCAGCTACTCTCCACTTTTTCTAAATCTGTTTGATTTTTTAAATATATTTTTCTTCAGCTACTCTCCATTTCTTTTAATTCTTTTTGACTTGATTTGGAGAGAAAAAATATATCTAAAAAATCGCGCGATTTTTTAAATATTTTTTTTCTCCAAATCAAGTCAAACAGAATTAGAAAGAAATGGAGAGAGAAAATATATTAAAAAATCGCGCGATTTTTTTTTTTGTATATTTTTTCTCTCCAAGTCAAGTCAAACAGAATTAGGAGAGTAGCTGAAGAAAAATATATTTAAAAAATCGCGCGATTTTTTTAAATATATTTTCCTTCCTTCCTCTGTAAAAAAGGAAAAATAAATGCCTTAGAATTTTTAAATAGAATGGTGTTTGAAGAAAACGCTATATGCACAAATATGCTCCCAATGGAAGATGAGGTATATAAATTAAACATTGTTAATAGGTGTATCATCGTGGTGCAATGGTATGCACACCCGCCTTGCACACATAAGGTCGTGGGTTCGATTCCCCGGCCAGGCAACATCAAAACACTTTTCAACGGTGGCAAAATACCCCTCAGTAATGTTGGCGGCATTTCCTGAGTATTTCAGCCATGTAAAACTTCTCTACAAAAGTGGTGTCTTAGACACGCCGTTCGGACTCGGCGATAAACTGTAGGTCCCATATCATTGAGCTAATATGAATCGGGGTGCACTCATTGATATGAGAGAAGTCTCCCTTGTCCCTATGGGATGTTGTGGAACAATTATATAATAGGTGTATCATTTTTAATTCTTAATGTTGCTGAAACATTTTTTCAGCAGCTTTTTCTTTACACAACTGTGAAATTCTGCAACATTAGTAATAATTATTACCACTTATTATTATTACTTATCATATAATTTTTTGAATTCTATGAAATAAGTGTTTACTTTTGCTTATTATTAATAAAAATTATTGGTATTTTGAGTCCTTTAATTTTTTTCGCTTTTTTCTTAATAAAGTTTTCGAAATTGCACCCCATTTTTTGATCATATCTTAATAAAAACTTTAGAAAATGCACCCCAATTTCTTGTTTTTGTTAAACACTAAAATATATTTATGCCCCAAACATGTGCAAAAAGGCCCTAATGAAAAATTCAATTAGGCCCCAATATTATTTAGACCCCAATTTGATTTTCAAATTTTCGATTTACTTGTTGTGAAGACAATTTGGCCCCAACAGTTAAATTAAAAAAGGTCCCAAAAAGACGAAATTAGACCCCAAAAGTTTTGTTGTTGTTTTTCATATACCTATTTGGGGCCTATTTTCATTTTCAATTTGGGGTGTTATTTCCTGGGGCCTTATTTCTGTACGCCGAAAAATCGGGCGTACAGAAATAAAGCCCCAAGAAATAACGCCCCAAACGGGAATGAAAATGGACCCCAAATTTTGGGGTGTTTTTACAATTTGAAAAATTGCCCCAATACAAAAAGGCCCCAAACTAGGAAATTTGGCCCCAAAAAAGTATTGCAATTATGCCCCAAAATTTCATTGGGGCCAAAATGCATTTTTGAAATTTGGGTGCATTTGCAAAATGCATTATCACCCCAAATCACGAAAATGCAATTAGGCCCCAAAGTATGCATTCACGCCCCAAAATATTTATTCACTTAAATTTGGGGTGTAAATGAAGCCCTAAATTTGGGGTGTAATTTCAAAAAAATTTTTAAAGATATTCATTCAATAGTTTGTAATATGTAACTAATTGATGACTGTACTTTTTTACGATTGTAGCATGTTAAAGCCACCTAGAAACAAGCTCTTATTTTCAAGTGTACTAGCAGGCGTCTATGAATGTGATAAAAATTAAATTTTTAAATAAAATTAAAGACGATTGCGTAGGAATCGCAAAATCTTTGGGAAGTGGATCGTCGGCATCAAGTACCGTTTGTAATGTTTTTCAGAGACATTGTGATAAGTGAGTATTTCTGTACCAATTTCTATATAAAAAAACTCCCCATCAAATATTTGAAGCATGCATGCTCGAAAAGGTGTGGACAAATTCCGGTCTGACCAAAAACCAAACAAACCCGAGACAGACTTTAACTAATCCATATCTCCAAATCATGTCAAACAGAATTAGAAAGAAATGGAAAGTAGCTGAAGAAAAATATTTTAAAAAATCAAACAGAATCAGCTACTCTCCATTTTTTTTAATTCAGTTTGAATTGATTTGGAGAGAAACAAGTAAAAAAGTATCAGTAGGCTTTGCCGACAGAGATATACCCTCAGCCTGTGCAAATTGAAACACTTTTTTCCCAAAAAACTTATGTATTTAGGTGGTTTCAAAATTTTGGTCGTATGAACCGACAAAAATGTTGATTAGGATTAAAGTTTAAAAATTTTGCGGAAAAGGTACTTAAAGGAATAGACCGACATAGACCATGGGTGTGCCATAGGGGGTTTCTACACCCTTCGGGCTGTTTTCTCAAGAAGTATGGACTTGCCCCTGAAACAACTTTTACCATCGTAATTGAGGCAGCGAAGTTGCTTCAACAAAAATCAAAGTGATTCAATAGCAGGTCTTAAAGTGAACTTATCCAAAATTTTGTGCGGGAAGTACGGGATGGAGTGGACAAATATAGTCTATATTCGAACCTGATCTATATCTGGTAGATATTATGCGAATGTGTAAAGTATGGACCAAATCGGTCACTCCCATCAAGAGTTATCGTGCGCACAATTTTTCCGAATATTTTTGAACTTTTGTGGGGTAGGTACCTGAAGGAGTGGACCGATATGGCTTATCTACGAACTTAAACTAAGTTTATAAACAATTTTAAGAAAGCCAAATTTTGGCCGGAATCGGCATTTCCGTTCGAGAATTATCTTGCGCTTACACCCATAAACATGGTGTCATAGGGTTTGTTATTCAACTTTCAGGCTATTTTTTCAGGAAGTATGGACTTGCCCCTGAGGAAACTTGTACCTTCGTATAGGGTACAGTGAATACAAGATGTTACAACAAAAACCAAGGCGATTCGAGACCAGGTCCTAAACTGAACTTTTCCGAAATTTTGTGTGGGAGGTACTCGAAGGAGTGGACGGATTGAGTCCATATTGGAACCTCATCTAAGTTTGGTAGAAATTACACGATGTGCAAAGTGTGGACCAAATCGGTTATTCCCTTCAAGAGTTATCGTGCGCGTAAGTTTTGCGACAATTTTTTAACATTTGTGGGGGAGGTACCTGAAGGAGTGGACCTATATGGGCCATCTTCGAACTTAAATCGAATCTGGACAAAATATTTCGATACCCAAAATTTGAACCGAATCGATTGATCCGTTCGAGAGTTATCGTGCGCACCAGCCAGACAGACAGACGGACAGACAGACAGACAGACAGACAGACGGACGGACATTGCTAGATCTACTCAAAATTGTCTGAAACGGATATCGTACAAACATACCTGGGGTCTAAAACCATTATTTCGATGAGGCACATTTTTGGTCGTATCAAAGTGTAAATACCCTCTTTAGCCTAAAGGCTGAGGGTATAAAAATATATTTAAAAAATATATTTTTTCATTCCAAATCCATTCAAACAGATTTAGAAAAAAAGGGAGAGTAGCTGAAGAAAAATATATTTAAAAAATCGCGCGATTTTTTAAATATATTTTCCTTCAGCTACTCTCCCTTCTTTTTTAAATCTGTTTGATTTTTTAAATATATTTTTCTTCAGCTACTCTCCATTTCTTTCTAATTCTTTTTGACTTGATTTGGAGAGAAAAAATATATCTAAAAAATCGCGCGATTTTTTATATATATTTTTTCTCTCCAAACCTCCAAATCAAGTCAAACAGAATTAGAAAGAAATGGAGAGAAAAAATATATTAACAAAATCGCGCGATTTTTTAGTATATGTATTTTTTCTCCCCAAGTCAAGTCAAACAGAATTAGGAGAGTAGCTGAAGAAAAATATATTTAAAAAATCGAGCGGTTTTTTTAAATATATTTTCCTTCCTTCCTCTGTAAAGAAGGATAAATAAATGCCTTAGAATTTTTAAATAGGATGGTGTTTGAAGAAAACGCTATATGCACAAATATGCTCCCAATGGAAGATGAGGTATATAAATTAAACATTGTTAATAGGTGTATCTTTTTTACTTTCTTAATGTTGCTGAAACATTTTTTCAGCAGCTTTTCCTTTACACAACTGTCTAAAACTGCAACATTAGTAATAATTATTACCAATGAACTATTAATTACTATGAAATAAGTGTTTACCTTTGCTTATTATTACTAAAAATTATTGTTATTTTGAGACCTTTAATTTTTTTCGCTTTTTTCTTAATAAAGTTTTCGAAATTGCACCCCATTTTTTGATCATATCTTAATAAAAACTTTAGAAAATGCACCCCAATTTCTTGTTTTTGTTAAACACTAAAATATATTTAGGCCCCAAACATGTGCAAAAAGGCCCTAATGAAAAATTCAATTAGGCCCCAATATTATTTAGACCCCAATTTGATTTTCAAATTTTCGATTTACTTGTTGTGAGGACAATTTGGCCCCAACAGTTAAATGGAAAAAGGTCCCAAAAAGACGAAATTAGACCCCAAAAGTTTTGTTGTTGTTTTTCATATACCTGTTTGGGGCCTTTTTTCATTTTCAATTTGGGGTGTTATTTCCTGGGGCCTTATTTCTGTACGCCAAAAATTGTGTACCCTCAACAAAAACTAAATACCAAATTTCTATTTCGGTATGATAATGAGGCTAAAATCTTCAAAATATGAGGCTTAAATCTTCGAAAATTGGTTGGTCCAATTATAAAACTCTATCTTAAATATTACGAGCTGTATCTTGATTTTAATAGACGGACGGAGAGACAGACTGACATGGTTATATCGACTTAGAGTTTTATGCTGATCAAGTGGAAGGATTTTCACGATCTTTGATTTATATGATCCAGACTAAAAACTAAAATATCTTGGAGTTCCAGCACAATCAAAAGGATATTGCAAATACTGTAACCAAAGGTTTTTTTTAGAAAAAATATCGCACAAATTTTTGGCCTTTGGCAGTAGATTACCGTGATGCTGTATAGACTACAAGTCAGTATACACATAAACTAATATTAACATTTTTAAAATACCCGAATGCGCGCCTCATTTAGATCAAAAAAGCTCTCAAAATATGGCTTCAAAATGTCACTATCCATAAAAGGTGCAAACAGTGGAGATTTTGAAAAGTGATACATTAGAAGTGTAGTCTTCATTTTGTAGTCTTTCACTTTCACTTTGGCTTGATATCGAATAATAAAGTAAAAAAAACTAGCTTGCTTTAACGTGTTTTTACCTACATATTTGTATCTATTTGCGCGGTCATAGCTTCCACGCAAATTAACATTTTTAGCCAAATTTTTGAGCTTTGTTAAAAAACACTGCATTTGGTCCAGCTTTAGTCATATTTTATGGTATACTGCAATAGTTCGTATTATAATATTGCAAACCTTGGCTTCAGCAATACTAAATTTGTTTGACTTTTCGTCATATACACATACCTTATAGAGTCTCCGACAAATATTTTGATGTGTTACAATTGGAATGACAAAAATATTTATACCCTCCACTCTAGGGTATACGCTCCACCCACCTCCCAAAAATAGTTACTAAATAAGGCGGCTATTACCGAATGTTTGCTATAGAAGACGAATATGAAACAAATTTCGAAACGCCTTCTACATCGAAGATATCCCTTCTTGTATGCACCGTCAATACGTTCTTTATCAAATTCTTTTTGAACTGGAGCAAGATTATCCATTCTTCGTTTTAGAAGCGGAGAAGGAGGACTTGCCTTCCTTATACAACAGTCTATCCAGTACTGTCTTAACTCCTCTTTAGATTAAATCTTGTGACCCAATCATGAAATATATGGGGGTATCAGTAAAATATGGAGCTGTCGAGCTGTGCTTTGTGTTATAAAGGGTGTTTCTTTAAGCCCGATAGAACTTGAAATTGTAAAAAATAACACAAACAATTAAATTGTAATCAAAAATTTTTTTTTTTATTCGAAAGATCAATACGTGACATTAACATTTGAAAATTATTTCTGGCATATGGGCACCGCGGCTGTTCTTGACGAAGTGCATCCTGGACGTCCAATTTTTGGCCACTTTTTCGAGCACTGCTGGCCGTATGTCACGAATAACACGAACAATGCTGGCCTCCAAGGCATCAATTGTTGCTGGTTTATCAGCATAAACCAGTGACTTCACGTAGCCCCACAGGAAATAATCGAGAGGTGTCAAATCGCACGACCTTGGAGGCCAATTGACAGGTCCACTTCTCGAAATCAACTTATCGCCAAATTTTGATTTCAATAAGTCGATGGTTGCGTTCGCCGTATGGCACGTAGCGCCATCCTGTTGAAACCACATCTCCTCCGGATCAATGTCATCCATATTTTCAAACAAAATATCATTGATCATGGTGCGGTAACGATCTCCATTGACCGTAACGCGAGCTCCGGCCTCATTTTTGAAGAAATAAGGTCCGATGATGCCACCAGCGTGAAAACCACACCATACGGTGCATTTTTCTGGATGTAATGGAGTCTGTAGGGTCTCTTGTGGATTGGTCTCACTCCATATGCGGCAATTTTGCTTATTAACAAACCCGTTAAGCCAAAAATGCGCCTCATCGCTGAACGCCATACAAATGACGAAGTCGTCTATAAGTTGCGCGAATCGACGTCTGATTTTCAAAGTAAATTTGGATAATTTCGTAGTGTTGTTAAAGCGTGAGTCTATTCATGATGATTTGTTAGAGTATACTGAAACAAATAAAAAAAAGTTTCTTCAAAATTTAATTTTTTGTGTTACTTTTACAATTTAAAGTTCTATCTAGCTTAAAAAAATACCCTTTATACCTGACATACGTACGCTTATTCAGGGCAATAACTGTCTGGGCTGACCTTAATGTGTCTTCATGAGCTTTGATACTCCGTCCAAAACAGGGACCAGAGGGGTACAGCTCTAACCGGGTGTATTGCTGGATCCACATAAGAGACACACGATATATCCAGGCACTCCTTAATTTTACTTGTTTCAGATCACCTATCCGTGATCGTTCTCGTTAACAGAACGCCCAACTTCATAACCTCTGGCCCCCATACCTTTCTGAACTATTGAAAAACTGATTGGCAAGAGTTCAGAGAATTTCTCCGGTCTTATAATTGACGTGTCTTGGCAATCCGTCATTTTATTTGGCACAGACCACCTTCCTATCATCGTCTTCATTAAAAGACCCCTCGATTTCTCAACCTCTGACCGCACCACCACGAGTTGTATTGAAGTAAAATGGAATAATTAGTTTCCTTTCGTGTATGAAGAAGACTTAATACCAAATTTCAGCAGTTTCGGTAAAACAATGTGAGACACCATTCTATGGGGGCTATTTCCAAACGTCGATCTATACCGACAAATTTCTGACGGAAAGTTTTTAGGCTCAAAGAAGACTAAATAGCAAATTTCCTATATTTCGGTAAGACAATGTGTCTAAAACTTAAAAAATACCGAAAATCAAGAAGTACGCTTCTATGCGGATATAGAAAGACGTGGACCTATACTGATAATACTCTTCTGGAATACTTTATAACTCTTGGATGACGAAATAACGAATTTCAGCCATTTCGGTTGGATATTGACGTCAAAATCTTAAGTATTACGAAAATCGGGAGGTACCGTTCTATGGGGGCTATATCAAAACGTGGACCTATACCGACGAATTTTAGTCAGAAATGGGACAATATGAAAGCGTGGACCTGTACAGACATATTTCTGGCGAACAGTTTTATATCACATTGAAGACCGAAATTCGGGAGGTACAGTTCTAAGGCATGGACCGATACCGACAAATTTAAAGGGGAAATTTGAGTACCCCCAACGAAGTCTAAATACCAATTTTCAGCCACTTCGGTGGAATATTAAAGACACAACCTTCAAAATACCGAAATTCGGGAGGTACCGTTCTATGGGGGCTATATGAAGGCATGGACCGATACCGACAAAGTTCTGGGGGAAAGTTTTATACCACCAACTTAGACTAAGTACCAAATTTCAGCCCTTTCGGTGTGATAATGAAGCTAAAACCTTTAAAATACCGAAAATCGGGAGGTACCGTTCTATGGGGGCTATATGAAGGTGTGGAGTCCACTGTGGACTGATACCGACAAAATTCTGGGGGAAAGCTTTATACTCCTAAAGACGACTACGTACCAAATTTCAGCCACTTTGGTAGGATAAAGAAGCTAAAACCTTCAAAATACCAAAAATCGGGAGGTACCGTTCTATGGGGGCTATATGAAGGTGTGGACCGATACCGACAAAATTCTTGGGAAAGTTTTATACCCCTAACGAAGACTACGTACCAAATTTCAGTCATTTTGGTAGGATAATGAAGCTAAAACCTTAAAAATACCGAAAATCGGGAGGTACCGTTCTATGGGGGCTATATGAAGGTGTGGACCGGTACCGACAAAATTCTGGGGGAAAGTTTTATACCCCTAAAGAAGACTGTGTACCAAATTTCAGCCATTTTGGTAGGATAATGAAGCTAAAACCTTAAAAATACCGAAAATCGGGAGGTACCGTTCTATGCGGGCTATATCAAAACGTGAACCGATATATCCCATTTTCAATACCAAACCTCCTGCAAGTAATAAAAACTTCTGTACTATCTTTAAAATTGCGAGCTGTATCTTGATTTCAACAGACAGACGGACGGACGGACAGACGGACATGGTCAAATCGACATAGAATTTTATGCTGATCAATAATATATAAACTTTATAGGGTCACCGACGAATATTTCTATGTGTTACAAACGGAATGACAAATTTAATTATACCCTCCATATATCCCTGGAGGGTATAATTATGTGCAAAGGCTACTTGACTGGCAAATTAGCACGACGAGCATTGTGATACGAACCCTGAAACCCCAAGAGTTGGGGAACTAGTCATTCGAAGCACAAAAAATGAATGATAAGTTTAGCATTTGACTATTTATCGATATTGTACCAGAAACCTGGAAAATTGGCCGCCCGGTTCAGCTACTGAAACAAGGTAAGAAGAACCACTTCTCCGAATCAGGACAAGCTGTGTCACAGTTACCAAGTCGAAAACACGTAGAGTGAAATGGGATATTTCCCAATGTGGATGATATCTCCGAAACGATTTAAGCTCGGACGGTATAGAGATCGATAGAGGTTAGACGTCGGGTCTTATCATCGATGACATATGTGATAGGTTAAATTATAACATTGCTTACTTTGTATAGTTCTTCCATATAGGAAATATGAAAATATCCGCCCCTATATCGCCCACGCTGTTCACCACATGGAGTGCTCCAAATAGCATGCCTTCGATCATGTTCGATCGATTGTGTCCTTACTCCGATCACAAACTACCCTTGAGATATTAAGTGTAACGCTCGATACCATGTATAAGACGACCGCATCAAGCATTGCTGTTTACGATTAGATCAGAAGAAGGAATTTAGCCCAGCACAGGGGGAAATAGCAAAAATTTCCACAAAACTGAATGTTGGTGGAGAGCTAGGATTTGAAATTATAATCAATGTCCTAGAAGTCCCCATCGATCCGATGTGTGTAAATAAATGTTATTCGGGTCAAATGTCATTTTTTGGAGGCATTATTCAGTTGTCTTATTGTTCACACGATACACTGCATCTGTTTAACTTTAGAGCTAAACCCAGTCACCTGTCTCGCGATTCGTCTGGACAAAGACAAACTAGAAGCGATACACGAATGAACACATTTGCGTTGTCACAATAAGAATAAGCGTGGATTTTTATAGAATATTTTTAAGCATCAATAGAAAGAAGGCTGGATTTTTAAAGAATATTTTTTCAAGCATCTACAGACCAACAAGCGTTGATTTTTAAAGAATATTTTTTTCAAAAATCCACAGACCAACGAGTGTGGATCCAATGACTCTTCTCAATTGTTCAATTGCAACCAATTAAATATCTCAATGACACCAGTGACGTATACGTGTTGTCAACAATTATGCGTACCGGAGAACAATGAAGCATTAACAAATTTTATATAGAGTATTCTTACTTACTTACTTAGATGGCTTTTATACTAAACAGAACATCTTGTTCCATAAGCCGAACTAAGAATAGATTTCCAAACGCACCGATCTTTTGCTTTATTTCTTCAATTTTGGATGCCATGTTTTGTGAAATCTTCTTCAACTTGGTCTTTCCATCGGAGTTTTGGCTTTCCCTTGGGACGTATACCCTCGAGTGGCTCGTATTGCCTTTTTGGTAGGGGCATCTTTATCCATACTGCTGACATGGCCAACGCAATTGTTGTAGTTCTATACGTTTCACTACATCGATGTCGGTCGGCTGGTATAGCTCGTGGTTCATATGACGTCGGTATTCACCGTCAACGCATATTGGTCCATAAATCTTTCGAAGAATTTTTCTTACAAACACATCAAGTTCTGCCTCATCTGCTTTCGCAAGTACTCATGCTTCAAATCCATATCAGAGTCCGGTAGAGTTTATATTTTTGTTTGACGAGAGGTGGTTTTGCTTTTAAACTGTTTACTTAGACCAAAGTAGCATCTGTTGGCCAATATTATTCTTCTCTTTATTTTAAAGTTTATATTGTTAGTTTTATTGATGGCGTTGCCGAAGTAAATAAAGTCTATTACTACCTCAAATTTGTAATTATCAATATTCACGGTTGGTCAGAGTCTACTAGACAACTTGCGTGTTGATACCATAAACTTTGTCTTATCGCCGTTGACTGCCAGACCCACTTTGGCAGACTCTTTTTCAATTTTTGCGTATTCAAACAACATTACATCTTTATTGAATATCGTGCTGTTTAGTATCTCTGGCCGTATATAGATTCGCATCTAGTATGACCTTTTCCAGTACGATGTTAAATAGGTCACACGATAGACCTTGTCTGAAACTTGGTTTTGTGCTGAAAGGCTCGGAGAGGTTCTTTCCAATTTTATCTGCTGATCTTGTGTCAACCAATGTCATCCTGCATAGTCGAATTAGTTTTGCAGGGATGCCAATGTCAGACATGGTTTGAAACACCTTTGCTCTAATTGGGCTGTCAAATGCTGCCTTATAGTCGACGGCCAGGTAGTATGTGTCGATCTGTCTTTCGTGGATCTTCTCTAATATTTGGCGCAGTGTGAAGATTTGGTCAATTGTCGACTTACCAGGTCTAAAACCGCATTGGTATGACCTGATTATTTCATTGACCATGGGTTTTAAACGTTTACACAGTATGCTCGACAGCAATTTGTATGCGTTGGGTAGGAGACTTATGCCTCTGTAATTTGCACAAACCGTCTTGTCTCCTTTCTTGTGTACGGGACATAGTAGTCTGACGTTCCAATTTCGCAAATTAGCTGATGCATACTCCTTATCAGCATTTCGCCACCGGCCCTGAACAGTTCGGCGGCAAGTCCATCAGCTCCAGCTCCAATCGTTGGGTATGCTTTCTTCCTGCCAAATTTCCCATACTCATTATCAGCATTTCGCCACCGGTCTTCAACAGTTCGGCGGGAAATACATCAGCTCCAGCTGCCTTATTGTTTTTCAGCCGATTAATAGCTGTCATAACCTAGCTTTGGCTAGGTGGTAGACATTCAACGTTGACATTTATGATTGGTTCTGGGGTATCTTCATCGCCACCCATACCCATTCGATACCAAAAGCTTCATAAAGTGCTCCTTCCAAATCCTCAGTACGCTATCTGTATCAGTTACCAGATTCCCTTCGTCACCTTTGCAGGAGAATGTGCCTACACCATTAACTTCAGTCTGGTGTTTTACACTCTGGTAAAATTTGCGGACTTCATTCTGACTCCTGAACATCTCGAGTTTCACACGCTGACGCTTTTCTTGCTCTTTCTTTTTTCTTCTGAAAATACGCTTCTCCTCTCTCCTCGTCTCCCGATATTTTTTCTTTCGCACTTCGTGTTGCTACTGAATGCGGGGTTGCTCTGTATGCCGCGTTCTTTTCTTCTGTACGACACTCCTGATCGTACCATAGATTTTTAGGTGGTGGTTTTTGGTATCCAAGCACAGATTTTGCGGCAGTTTGAAGTGAGTGGGCTATTCTTTGCCACTGCGCTTCCACATTATCGGGACAAGCAGTGCCGTCTTCCAGCATGCGAGTCAATTGAGCGGAATAGGCTTGTGCTATTTGTCGTGTTTGCAGCTTCTCGATATCCAGCTTCCGTCCTGTGTTAGATCGCACTTTTGCCGCAACATTAAGACGAGTGCGTACCTCCTTGGCTGCTACAGGGAAATGGTCCGAATCGATGTGCGCACCTCGAATCGATCGGACCTCTAACACACTGGACGAGTGTCTTCCGTCTATCACAACATCATCAATCTGATTTTTTGTTTTCCCATCTGGGGAATGTCGAGGTGTTGCAACCTGGTGCAGCTCACTACCATGTTCTTTACCGCTGCAAATCAATCAGCCTCAGTCCGTTGTCGGATGTTACCTCATGAAGGCTGAACTTGCCGACCGTGGGATCAAATATATTTTCCTTTCCAATTTTAGCATTAAAATCTCCTAGAACAATCTTAATGTCTTGGCCAGGGCAACGGTCATATGCACTCCTAGACGCTCGTAAAATATATTCCTTGGTCTGTTCGTTTTTCTCTTTGGTCGGAGCATGGGCGCAGATGAGACTGATGTTAAAAATGTTTGTTTTTATACGGATTGTGGCAATTCTCTCATCAACCGGAGTGAAACTGGATAGAAGATTTTTAAGCCTTCGGTTCACCATAAATCCAACACCTAGCTCATGCTTCGTTTCATGGCAGCTATGTATAATACATTGTGTAATCGTTGGTGTCTTTACACGTCTGCCCGATTCCATCGCACTTCCTGTAAGGCGATAATATCAGCTTTGTACTTATCAAGTACATCTGCCAGTGCGCCAGAGGGGTTTGTTTTCCTTCCTTTTTTGGTTTTTTCATAGTAGGCTGTTTTGACGTGGTGAGTTACTAGCCCAACCCAAGTTCATATCGTTCTTATGGGTGAACGCGCGGCACATGTTAGCTCATTACCTTTAACGGGCGTTAAAGGAAGCTCCCCAGGTGACATCACGGGGAGGGTAGTGTCTACTTGAGATGAAATAGGGACCAAGATAAGTCCTGGGCTTTGCCATGTTAAAGCCGGTCAAGACCGTTCCTTGGTAGCATCCATACCCTACGTCACATACTGAGTATTCAAGATTTTCAAATATCTTAGAGATACTTTTTCTCAAAACTTTTCTGAATTTCCTTAACCCACTGATATTTTAATCTTCCATCCAATATCTTTCTTCGATTTTCGTCAACCAACTTTCTTCCCACACATTTCCCTACTTTTCACTTTTATTGATGACTAATCCGAAGAATGCATAGCCTTATATTATCATCAATAAATTTACCGTTAGGCAGGTATTAAAATCGATAACCAGAGAAATCCGCACAATATTCAATAAAACTTTGTCTACTTACCTTAAGGAAATATTTGTGCTTATCTCTTGCCACCATGAGGCATATCTGTCCTTGTGCAAACTTTAAGACATCATCAACCGGCTCATTATTCATTGCATATTTTAAGGATGTTCAGCAGCATCTTATTGGAAATTTTAATAAGTTTTCAAGGTTTTATCGACAGGAAATAAAGAATTTTTGGGGGAAGTTTTATCTGCCATTGTTTGAATTGCTGCAAAGGAAATTTTCGTTCTTGATGAGAAATTTTCTAATTAATCGATGTCCTTTCATCAAACTCACACCCTTCCTCCTCGAGCTGGCATAACAAATTATAGATTCTTCTTAATTAAATTTTTTGTTCATCTGTTTGTTGTTGTTTTTTCTTTTACAATTGCTTCCTCTTACTGGGCTCAAAGAATTTTTATGAAAATTATTATTATCTTCATGGCATAGAATTCATTTTGTATTCAAGATTTTCCATGATGCTCGGGGAGAAAGACATCCATCCAATAGTATTCTATGGTTGCTTTTACCAAAAAGCCAGGAACCTTTAAAATTGCACAATGATTTTAAGTTGCATTAACTGTGAGGTAGAATGTGTGTGTGTGAGAGAGGAAGAAGTTTTGCTCCGGCTTTGGCCCTACTAGCACTTTTGGCTACAGAATTTATCAAAATCACTCAAGCGTTAATTGTTTGTTCAGAGTCTCGTTTATGGTTTACCCGCACCCACCATCCGCTCACTCATATTTGTACCACAGCCACTGACTATGGCTCTCACTTGCTAAATAAAAAAGGATATTTTTGCCAAATTGCGGTTTTTATTATTTTTACAAGTGCAAGGGGAGGCCATACTCCCGCTCCATCTTCTGCATCATCAGTGGTGCTTGCATTCTATGGCTGTATAGCCTCATCAGCATCATCGTCATTATCATCAGCTTGGTTACACTAAAGCACTTTAACGAATCATATCAACGTTGTGGTGCCTCTTTTTTTGCTTGATACCGATACCGATGCTGCTGCTCCTGCTGTTGTTGTTGTTGCTATGGAGGAGAATGGCAAGTGTAACATTTATGCCATCATATAAATGTTGAGATTCATATAAACACTTCAAACAAATGTAAATTTAAAGCACTTTTATTACGTCAAGGTTTGCTTTTTTGTTGTATTTCGTTTCATTTCAAAACATAGGCTAAGGGTAATTGTGGATCTATGCCGCCGCTGTGTTTGCTTAATAGTTATGGAAACTGTTTGCAGAGTAGGGCAAATTAGGGTACTTTTAGGTGAAGAGAGCTGGTTGAAATGATATCAAACATTTATGATGAGCAATTTCAACAATCTTTCTTGAAAACTGTAACCTATGGAGCATAAATGGTTCTAAAAGTAGGTGGCGTATACGTTGTGCCGGTAGTCATACGACAAGGCGGCCTCCTAATTTTAAAAAATATTTTTCAAGCAGCAACAGACCAAGAACCTTGAACTTTTAAAGAATATTACTAAAGTTATCCACAGTCTTTGAAGCGTATATTTTTAAAGAAACGTTTTTGAACCTTCCTGCCTTCGACCCATAACGCGTGGATTTTTTTAAAAATAACTTTTGAGACACCTTCGACCCTTGAATCATTTATTAGTTTAAAGAATATTTTTCACCCACCATCGACCATAGAAACGTGAATTTTTTAAAGAATATTTTTCACCCACCTTCGACCATAGAAACGTGGATTTTTTAAAGAATATTTTTCACCCACCTTCGACCATAAAAACGTGGATTTTTTAAAGAATATTTTTCACCCACCTTCGACCATAGAAACGTGGATTTTTTAAAGAATATTTTTCACCCACCTTCGACCATAGAAACGTGGATTTTTTAAAGAATATTTTTCACCCACCTTCGACCATAGAAACGTGGATTTTTTAAAGAATATTTTTCACCCACCTTCGACCATAGAAACGTGGATTTTTTAAAGAATATTTTTCACCCACCTTCGACCATAGAAACGTGGATTTTTTAAAAAATATTTTTCACCCACCTTCGACCATAGAAACGTGGATTTTTTAAAGAATATTTTTCACCCACCTTCGACCATAGAAACGTGGATTTTTTAAAGAATATTTTTCACCCACCTTCGACCATAGAAACGTGGATTTTTTAAAGAATATTTTTCACCCACCT